>NC_056729.1:969335626-969448126 GCF_019279795.1 Protopterus annectens
TACCCTCTCGAGCAGCCGAAAAGGGGAGGAAAAAGCAGTATGATGGAAAGGAAGGGAAACCGAAAAAATAAACGGCAGTATGCACACCACATGCGTGAAGTTACAGATCAACCAACCAGGGAAGCCGAAGAAGTGTTCACAATGTTTAACGTGAAAGAGGCCAAGTGGGAAAGAGTTGATCCCATTAAAACCCAGTTGGACTTAAATGGTAAAATGGTGCAGTTTGAAGTGGATACGGGGTGTAGTGTCACAGTTCTGTCAAAGGCTGAGTATGGGAAGTTATGGCCTAGAGAAGCTCGGAAGCTGCAGGACTGTTCAGTGACTTTGAAAACCTACACGGGTGAAATAGTTCCCACGTTGGGAATGGTGAAAATGAAGGTAAAATATAAAAACCAAGTCAAAGAGTTGCCAGTCATGGTGGTAGCAGGTAAGGGACCAAACCTGCTAGGCCGGGTGTGGTTAAAGGAGCTACACCTGGACTGCCTACAGCTCCATAAGGTAGAACAGCCGGGCCTGACCTTGCAAGAGGTGCTAGAGAATAATGAAGACGTATTCAAAGAGGAACTGGGGACCTGGAGGGGTCCACCAGCAAAGATACACGTGAAAGAAAACGTAACGCCAAGATTTTACAAACCCCGTCCTGTACCATATGCGATGAAGAAGAAAGTTGAGTTTGAGTTAGAGAGACTCACTAAGCAAGGTATAATTGAGCCAGTAAAGTTTGCGGAATGGGCCGCACCAATTGTTCCAGTATTAAAGCCAGATGGTGCTGTATATGTGGTGACTACAAGTTAACAGTGAACCAAGTCTCAAGCTAGAGCAGTATCCCTTGCCAAAGGTGGAGGATGTGTTTGAAAAGTTGTCGGGAGGTGAAAGGTTTAGTAAACTGGACCTCATTCAGGCATATCAACAAGTAGTGTTGGAAGAAGGGTCAAAGGCGAATGTTACCCTGAACACACACAAAGGTTTGTTCCAAGTCAATCGTTTACCTTTTGGGGTTTCCTCGAGTCCAGCTATTTTTCAGAGAATAATGAAGGGACTAGTGCCAGGAATTCAAGGTGGCTGTGTATTTAGACGATATCCTGTTGACGGAAGGAACATTCGAGAGCATCTGGAGACGCTGAATGAGGTGCTGAGACGACTGCAGAGGCAGGTCACGGGTGAAGAGGAGTAAATGTGCTTTCATGGCAACGGAAGCAGAATTCCTGGGCTACAAGGTGGATGCATCAGGCCTACACCCCCTGCCAAATAAAGTGGAAGCCATTCAACAGGCACCAGCACCCACAAATGTTACAGAACTGAAAGCCTATTTAGGCTTACTTAACTATTATAACAGGTTCCTGCCAAATCTGTCAACACTGTTAGCTCCTTTACATAAGTTATTAAGGAAGGAGGCTCAGTGGTCGTGGAAAGAGGAACAGGACAGAGCGTTTGAACAGTCAAAGGAACTAATGTAATCTTCAGAGGTTTTGGTGCATTACGATAGTCACAAGGACTTAGTTTTGTCATGTGATGCCTCACCCTATGGATTAGGGGCTGTGTTGGCACACCGGATGCCAGATGGACAAGAGAGACCCATTGGGTTCATGTCACGAACTTTGACATCAGCGGAGTCAAACTATTCCCAGATAGATAAAGAGGGTTTAGCTGTGATGTTTGGAATCAAGCGATTTCACAAATACCTCTATGGGAGGAAGTTTACCATTTGTACTGATCATAAGCCTTTGTTGTCATTATTCAACGAGATGAAAGCGGTACCGCAGATGGTTTCTCCTCGCATTCAGAGATGGGCTGTAACGTTGAGAGCTTATGAATACGAGATTGTTTATAAGCCTGGAAAACACCATGGTAATGCATATGCACTAAGTCTGCCAGGGCATATCCAAGAAGAGGAAGCGGAGGACCGAGTTTTGATGATGGAAGACATAACATTGGTGTCTGCTAAGGAACTGAGAGTTTGGACACACAAAGACCCGGTGCTTGCTAGAGTGTTTCAGTGGGTTCAGCAAGGCTGGCCAGTCCAGCAAACGGATCCAGTTTTTCGACCGTATGAGGTGAGAAAAACAGAGCTGAGTGTGCAAGATGGATGCGTATTGTGGGGGGCACGAGTGATAATTCCATCCCCAGGAAGAAGGGCACTTTTACAGCAGTTGCACCAAGGTCATGTGGGTATTACCCGAATGAAAGCTTTAGCCCGAAGTTATTTTTGGTGGCCAAAGTTGGACCACGAGATTGAAGTCGTTGTGAATGAGTGTAAAACATGTCAACAACATCGCAACTTGCCGGTGGCGGCGCCACTACATCCATGGGAGTGGCCGAGTAGGCCTTGGCAGAGACTTCATATAGATTATGCAGGACCATTCATGGGGGCCATGTTTTTGATAATCATGGATGCTCATTCGAAATGGATGGATGCCTATCAAGTCAAGACACCCACTTCTCTCGTTACCATTGAATGCTTGAGGAGGAGTTTCAGTAGTCAAGGACTACCAGAGACTATTGTATCCGATAATGCTTCATGTTTCACAGTGAAGAGTTCAAGGGTTTTCTGAGAAAAAATGGCATCGTACACATCACCTCAGCACCCTACCATGCAGCTACAAATGGTTGTGCTGAAAGAGCTGTGCAGACTTTTAAAGCAATGATGAAAAAGTCTGGAGAAGGAAGTATAGCAGCAAAAGTATCAAGGGTGTTATTCAACTACCGTATTACACCACAATCTACCACGGGTTTGTCACCTGCCGAGATGTTGCAAGGACGTAGATTGAGATCCACGTTGGATCTAGTGTATCCAAATGTCCGAGCTAAGGTGGAGGGGACCCAGTGGAGGCAAAAAGAATGTCATGATAGAAGACGGAAAGAGCGAAGTTTTCTGGAAGGAGATGCAGTGATGACACGAAATTTCAGTTATGGACCTAAGTGGATTCCAGGGTTCATTGTCAAGAGCACTGGTCCATTGTCGTACCAGGTGAGGTTGAATGGAGATTTCGTAGTGAGGAGACATGTAGACCAAATTCTGAGGAGCGAACAGAAGAAGGATGCCATGGAACTGCTGGCCTCGGAACTATCGTTAAGTTCGGAACCAGGGCTCGCAGTGGCAGGAGGATCGCAAATTGAGGGAGACCGCCAGAACGTGGAAGGAGAGGTTTCTGAGGATCCAACCGTTCCAGGGAAGGACACACCGATACCTGAAGTGGTAACTGTGACACCAGAGTCACCTAAGGTGGTACCACTGCGCCGTTCTAAGCGTGTGCTGGTTAAACCTAGTTACTTGAAGGACTATCATTGCTAACAAAAGTGCATGTATAGATTACCAGCCTTAAAAAAAATAGTAGATGGTATGGTAACCAGTTAATAACTAGCCTGTTATTTACAAGTAAATGATTAAATGCATTGTGGAACTTGTTCCCTAGTTTTGCTTATGTAAGACAGTATGTCTTAGCTTAAAAGGGGAGGAATGTAGTATTCGGGCTGGTAATGTGGTTGTTGTACTGTAGGGGCGCTGTGGGGAATTCAGCATGTACTGTTGGTTCTGTATTCTCTGGTAACTTGTTGGTTCTGTGTAGTAGATGACTTGCAGAAGTTGTGTGAAGAAGCATGGGTGCGCACCTGGAGGCTCTTAATAAAGAAAGGCCTTACAACTCTATAAACCGTGTGGTCTCCTTCCTTACCACGATATAACACTACCGCAGGCAGATATATGTTTATACAAAGCATTCTTATCATAACATCTCCTAATTTCTGATTTATGTTCAGTGATACGCTCTTTTAATTTACAAGTGGTCTTCCCTACATAAAAAGAAGAACACGAGACACAGGTAGCTAAATAAACCATAAAAGATGAAGCACAAGTTGCAGATACTTTAAACCTATAAATTTTACCACTAATAGGATGTTCAAATGTGTTACTATCATTATTAATGATATCAGCACAACATACACAATTAAAACACTTAAAAGTACCAAAGTTTGCTGAGATAGACATAGGCAGAGGTTTACTAAAATCCTTGTAACATAACATACTTTTTAAGGTCTTCATATTTCTGTGTGCAAAAGATGGTTTGTCACCTAAAATGCCCTTTACTTCATCTGAAGCCATAAGGATAGCCCAATTTTTCTGAATAATCTGTTTAATATGGCTCGTCCTTACATTAAAGGAAGTAACATATCTAACAGCTGCCTTTAAATTTAAGTTATTGTTTCTATTTTTATTTTCATTTCTATTTTCATCTTCATTAGTAGTCAGGTTATACATACCTTCTAAAAAGATTGGTTTCAAGGTTGTCTTCCTAGATGCTATTATTTTGTGCCTCACACTAGATAGTAAATGTACATCATATCCACTAGATACAAAATCTTCTGTCATCTCATCTAACTGCAATGAGAAAACAGTATCATTAGTATTTAACCTACTCACTCTACTAAATTGAGACATTACTATACCTTTAAACACATGTGAAGCATGCATACTATTAGAGTGGGTATATCTACCAGAATATACATCTTTCCTATGTACACTGGTATGAATAACACCTTCACATAGCTGCAATTTAACATCTAAAAAAACTATAGTGTTATCAGATATTTCCATTTTAAATTTCAGAAAATTTGTGGTTGAGTTCAAATAATTCAAAAATTCATTCAGTTCATTCAAGCTGCCATCTCATATCATGAAACAATCATCCACAAAGCATTGGTAAAAGCATATCTTGCTAAGAAACTGATTTTTATCATTATAGGTGTTATTTTTCTCCCATTGGTAAAGAACCAAGTTGGCATAGGTATTAGCTACAGAAGTACCCATAGCTACCCCAGTGAGCTGAAGGAACAAAGATTCATTGAATAAGAACACATTGTTTTTCAAAACCACGTCCATAAGACAACATATATTTTCAATGTGTTTACTATTAGGTGTTGGTTGCAAAAATAAAAACTCTCTTAATAATTCAACCCCAACATCATTAGAGATAACAGTAAAAAGGGAGGCAATGTCCAATGTTACAAAATAATATTTACCCTGCTCTAGCGTGCCTTTCAAGCTACTGTACCACAGACGTAATTTGCACAAAAAGTCTGAGGTATCCTGCAAGATAGTACTACATCCTATTAGTGGTAAAATTTATAGGTTTAAAGTATCTGCAACTTGTGCTTCATCTTTTGTGGTTTATTTAGCTACCTGTGTCTTGTGTTCTTCTTTTTATGTACGGAAGACCACTCGCAAATTAAAAGAGCATATCACTGAACATAAATCGGAAATTAGGAGATGTTATGATAAGAATGCTTTGTATAAACATATATCTGCCTGCGGTAGTGAGCATAGATTTATGTTTAGAGTTATTGATGCCATTTACCCCACACTCAGAGGTGGTGACAGTAATAATTGCCTGGAGATCAAGGAATATGAATGGATCTTGAGATTCACTTCTGATTCCCCTCCAGGTCTAAATAGTATGGTTAGCCTTAAACCTATATTGGTTAAACTACAGCATACCAAACTATGATATAAGTTTAAATCAATTAATGTTTTTAATGTTTTTTTAGAATGTGTATTTACATGTTTTATAGCATAAGACATTTTATTGTTATATTTGTTATATGATTATGTTTTACATTCATAATTATATTGGTGTTGTCACATGATTTCATTGGGCTCCTGGTCATGTGACTGTCGACCTGTATTTAAACTGTGATAGTGTGATGTTTATGTATTAGTATTGAAGAAGGGTTCTACCCGAAAGCTTTGCTTCATAAAGTGGTTTTCTCAACCAAGTGTCTTTGTTTTATCTGTGTTTTGCAGTCAGTGGTTTTTATTTTGACTTAGTTGCTGCCTTTGGGAATTCCTCTAAGGGTCGGTGTTGCAGCCTTGTCAGCCTCGAGATGGCAACTCTAAGGACTGTGAATTCTGTTAGGGCTCTTATTACCATTGAGATCAATCTGCTATTACAATTCATTGGCATAGTGTGTCCTGCTATAGGAAATGTTGACCAATCTGCTTCTGAGAACATTGTTGACTTTAATAAGAAACTACAGTTGTTTGAGAGGAAAGTATCGTTTGCAATGGCAACGCTTTAGTTTCCTAGCTTATATAGAGAGAGGCATTGTTCCACGAGGGCTTAGAATTCTCAGAATGCCCTCATCCTGAACTGTTGAAAAAATGGCAGCAGCTTAATATTAAGCTGAGCCTGGACTACATGTGCCTAATGAACGATTTTTTTCTTACCATTGAAGAAGATTATAAAAATGAAATAATTGCCTTAGAGAATAGCATTATGGAAATGTCTACTTTTTCCACCATGGCTGATAGTTACCAACAAGTCCTGGACAGAATGCAGGCGTTTGACAACCATACTGAAGCAACCAAAAAACGGAAGCTGATACGTGACATCAACGACTTCCAGAGAGGTAATATCTTTTCTTGGCCGAAGATAGATCGTACCTCTCAGGTTAATCATAGAAGTGCCTCTCAAAGAAAAGCACTAGATACACTTGACGATTTTCAAGAGATAACACCAGCTTTGACAGCTTCAGCAAAAGTGGTTACCACTTCTGCGCCCCTACTCTCAGTGGAAAATGAGCCTAGCCAGATGACATCATTTCCCTCTACAGCAATCTGAAGTGAAAAAGAAACAAGATGGTGATGATAGCATCTCATCTAACGTTGGTAAGAAGTCTCAACAACTTACAAGCGCTTCCACTTAGAGCAACCTGAGTCCGTTGCAGAGAGGTCTCCACTATCAAGAAGACCGTCTATGGGGCAGGTGGCTAAAAGTGAAAGCCCTTTAGGGCTGAACAAAGTAAGCCGCAAATAATAAACGGTACGTTAAATCTTTCTAATTCTAGCTTACAGGAAGCCCATTATTCTCTTCTATGTAAAGGACTTAACTTTATACCCACCAGTAGTGATGACCTGGTAACTGCGCTTACAGATTTGATGCAGTTTACCAGAAATGTCAGTTTGAGACTTTTATTTGGTGACTTTGGATTTGTGGAAGGACAGTGTAAACAGCGTAGCACGTTTACACCTGTTAGTGTACCTATCGGGAAAGCTTTTCATGATGTATATGAATCCCAGATTAGGGCCTTATATTCCAATACTGTGAAGAAAAGAACTTTTAATTTGACATTCCACGAATACAAAGCGTTTAAAAGTCTGCAATTGAATAATGATATCATTATCAAACAAGCAGACAAAGGTGGTGTAGTTGTTCTAATGGATCGAGACAAATATATGTCAGCAGTTTCTGTGTTGCTTGAAGACAGTAGTGCATTTAAGAGTATCACAAACCTAGATGTTAAAAAATGTGTTGGCTATGTAAATATGGTTATCTATGAGCTACAGTTGAATGGTGATATCAGTTTAGATTTGTTTCACTACTTTACTGTACCATGTCCAGTTATTCCACATCTATATGGTATCCCTAAAATTCATAAATCCATAGTTAATCCACCAAAGAGACCTATTGTGTCAGGCGGCGGTTGGATTACTGAACCAATTTCTTTGTATTTACAAAGACAGTTGCAAACATATCTATCTCAATGTAGTACTATCTTGCGGGTTACCTCAGACTTTTTGTGCAAATTACGTCTGTGGTACAGTAGCTTGAAAGGCACGCTAGAGCAGGGTAAATATTATTTTGTAACATTGGACATTGCCTCCCTTTTTACTGTTATCCCTAATGATGTTGGGGTTGAATTATTAAGAGAGTTTTTATTTTTGCAACCAACACCTAATAGTAAACACATTGAAAATATATGTTGTCTTATGGACGTGGTTTTGAAAAACAATGTGTTCTTATTCAATGAATCTTTGTTCCTTCAGCTCACTGGGGTAGCTATGGGTACTTCTGTAGCTAATACCTATGCCAACTTCGTTCTTTACCAATGGGAGAAAAATAACACCTATAATGATAAAAATCTTTTTCCTAGCAAGATATGCTTTTACCAACGCTTTGTGGATGATTGTTTCATGATATGGGATGGCAGCTTGAATGAACTGAATGAATTTTTGAATTATTTGAACTCAACCACAAATTTTCTGAAATTTAAAATGGAAATATCTGATAACACTATAGTTTTTTTAGATGTTAAATTGCAGCTATGTGAAGGTGTTATTCATACCAGTGTACATAGGAAAGATGTATATTCTGGTAGATATACCCACTCTAATAGTATGCATGCTTCACATGTGTTTAAAGGTATAGTAATGTCTCAATTTAGTAGAGTGAGTAGGTTAAATACTAATGATACTGTTTTCTCATTGCAGTTAGATGAGATGACAGAAGATTTTGTATCTAGTGGATATGATGTACATTTACTATCTAGTGTGAGGCACAAAATAATAGCATCTAGGAAGACAACCTTGAAACCAATCTTTTTAGAAGGTATGTATAACCTGACTACTAATGAAGATGAAAATAGAAATGAAAATAAAAATAGAAACAATAACTTAAATTTAAAGGCAGCTGTTAGATATGTTACTTCCTTTAATGTAATATTAAACAGATTATTCAGAAAAATTGGGCTATCCTTATGGCTTCAGATGAAGTAAAGGGCATTTTAGGTGACAAACCATCTTTTGCACACAGAAATATGAAGACCTTAAAAGTATGTTATGTTACAAGGATTTTAGTAAACCTCTGCCTATGTCTATCTCAGCAAACTTTGGTACTTTTAAGTGTTTTAATTGTGTATGTTGTGCTGATATCATTAATAATGATAGTAACACATTTGAACATCCTATTAGTGGTAAAATTTATAGGTTTAAATTATCTGCAACTTGTGCTTCATCTTTTGTGGTTTATTTAGCTACCTGTGTCTTGTGTTCTTCTTTTTATGTAGGGAAGACCACTCGTAAATTAAAAGAGCGTATCACTGAACATAAATCGGAAATTAGGAGATGTTATGATAAGAATGCTTTGTATAAACATATATCTGCCTGCGGTAGTGAGCATAGATTTATGTTTAGAGTTATTGATGCCATTTACCCCACACTCAGAGGTGGTGACAGTAATAATTACCTGGAGATCAAGGAATATGAATGGATCTTGAGTTTCGCTTCTGATTCCCCTCCAGGTCTAAATAGTATGGTTAGCCTTAAACCTATATTGGTTAAACTACAGCATACTAAACTATGATATAAGTTTAAATCAATTAATGTTTTTAATGTTTTTTAGAATGTGTATTTACATGTTTTATAGCATAAGACATTTTATTGTTATATTTGTTATATGATTATGTTTTACATTCATAATTATATTGGTGTTGTCACATGATTTCATTGGGCTGCTGGTCATGTGACTGTCGACCTGTATTTAAACTGTGATAGTGTGATGTTTATGTATTAGTATTGAAGAAGGGTTCTACCCGAAAGCTTTGCTTCATAAAGTGGTTTTCTCAACCAAGTGTCTTTGTTTTATCTGTGTTTTGCAGTCAGTGTTTTTTATTTTGTAGGTGATGCCCATGGCCATGTGATGGCCTGTGACCTACTGGGGTTCCCCACTTGCTAATTGCATGCAGAGCAGTTGTGTAGTTCTTACAATAGCCAATGTCATGGCAACACACTCCTATAAATGAATACTCCATTTGGGTGTTGGCCCTTTCCCTTACTTGTGAGGAAGACATCCTGGAGTTGTGAGAGCTACTACCTCTTATAACAAGACTTGTGGAGACAAGCCAACTAAATGGTGGGGAAGGTTCAAGACTTAGGAGCAGAATGTGAGTATTGCTGTTATATGTTTGGAATACTGATACTTTAACAGGGTCTGTCTGGACATTCTACTTCTGCATGGGTTTCAGTCTGACAAAGTTCTGTCTCTGCATAGCTGTCAACTGTAGAGCCATCCACATAATGGCTACAGATTAGCCTGTTGTATATGGGCTGTTCCCCAGACAGGTGTTGTCCTTGGCAAATCAGTGGCATACTCTGGTGATTGCATTATGTAGATGGTAACATCCATTTGTTTTCTGACTTTATATCCCTCAGAAAAGATATGTTACAACAAACCCTGTAATACCAGCAACTTTCTCAGTGTATAACAGCAATATTTTATGTATGGACGTGTATTTGGGATTCTGTCCACCAATTATGTCAGACTTTGTCCAGATGTCATACAGTAGTAGGTGGATAGGTATACTGGTCTATCATTATTTACTGCTGTAATTCCTGCTGAGGGGAATGGCTGGGAAACATGTTGGAGTCTGTACGTTCAAGAGGTTGGTGTATAGAGAATGCTCTTAGATGGCCTTGTAAAATATTTTATGTGGGGGACAGTAACACATTTTAAAACTAGGCTGTTAGAGCATGTCAGATGTATTACTGATAAGAAATTTGTCTTTTCTATAGCTGTACATTTGAATAAATCACACCATGGGAACAGTAGTGGGTCTCAAGGTACTGTTTCTGAAAACGACTATTCCTCAGTGTGATGAAACATTCATAAAAGCATAATTGCTATGTACAAACTTCAATGTACTAATATTAACTGTGATACTTTATCCCGTTGGGTGCTAAATGATGAGTGTAATTGGAGGCTGTGTATTCAATTATGTAATTAGGTGATAATTGCTTATTGAGATTAAGGCATGTATTTCTGGTGATGCTTACTCCTTGAAGGCTTTGGCCAAGACATCAGAGCATAATAAACATGTGTGAATTACTGGTTGGTTGTATTTTTCTTTGCTATGTTCACACATTTTATTTGTTTTGCTAAGATATTGTTGTATGTCTGGCCATTGTGTATGGCCTATCATGATTTTGTAGCAGTGTACTGTTCACTCATTTATTTGGAGTGTGTGGGGGAGGGGCTGATGTGAGTGTCATGGCTGCTTTTGTATCCAACTGTGCATGCTGCCCCAGTTGTGGGTAGTCAATCAGCAGCATATGTTTGTATGGGCATTTTGGGACATGTATGCATATATATATCTATTTATATATATATATATATATATATATATATATATATATATATATATATATATATGTGTATTTGTATACACACACACACATATATATATATATATATATATATATACATATATACACACATATATATATATATATATATATATATATATATATATATATATATAGATATAGATATTGATATAGATAGATCTAAATATTTATATATATATAGATCTAAATATTTATATATATATATATATATATATATATATATATATATATATATATATTTGTATACATACATATATATATGTACACTTCAGTATTTATTGGTACTATATCTATATATTGTTGTACACATATATGGATCTCCCTACATATTTCACTCTCTCTATGTATGTTTCTATTCATATATATATATATATATATATATATATATATATATATATATATACCAATCCTTCCTAATTGCACACTTGTCTCTTCCTTATTGTAAACTGGCTGTAAAGAAGGATATGTTTGAGAAAGCATACTCCAATAATACAGCTGATGTGGCTTACTGGTAAATTTCCTCGGCTATGGTGTGCAGGGTCCTGGATTCAAGACCTGCAAGGGCTATTTATTTTGTTGTTAGACAGAACAAGGACTGCTGGATACAGAGTGGTTACAGCAGTTTTGAGCAGCTTTGAGTATGTTTGCATGGGTTTGCTCGACGTTAAGCGGTGCTAACATATGGTTAAATGAATAGGTGCTTACACCACATAGGCTTCGCTTACCAGTGCGCAGATCTGATTAGCATTTACATTTAAGCAATGCCAAAACCTATTAAGCATAGCTTAGTCCTGGTAACCAGTGATCACATTCCAGTCTAATAAAATAGCAGGGTAATGACATATTTAATAAGTGTACTTAATTTCCTGTACATAACATGCTTCTATGTGGTGTCATTACAGTAGAAAGGGGTGTGGGTATACTGTATGGGACACCTGGGTATACATGGGTAGTACCACAATCTTTTTTCTTTGGATTTGTTTCATACATGAGTAGTATTCTAGGTTATATGCAGTCACACTTGCATGTTACACCAGCTACAGTGCACTCGTTACAGAAATAGTTAACACATGTTGTACCATTACGTTAGTACTTTTAACAGTGCTTTTTCAAATAAGAGTAGATTGCAGATTGTAGTACTGGAACCATACACCCCTGCATGCAAAGCTGGACTCTGAGTACTGAGTATCTTGTTCTAGGTGTTGGAGCTGTATGTTTATATGTACCTTCAATTGGATATTGATCTGATATGTTGATATTAACTGTAGACTACTATGTTCTTTGGACATCTCATTGAGGACTGATGTCATGTAGTAATGGCATACCTTTATGTTTCAGATGTCTATCTTTCAAAACATTCATCGTAATGCATAACCTGTTGGCTATCTACTTTCTGTCTGTCCTCTGTACAGATGTACAGATATATATATATGTATATGTATATATATATATATATATATATATATATATGTATATATTTGTATACATACATACATATATATATATATATATATATATATATATATATATATATATATATATGTACACCTCAGTATTTATTGATAATATATTTATATATCTATATTGCTTATCCAGCAAATGTAACTATTATTTCATTTTTCCAAATAGTATTGTACCATTTTTGTTTCTCCTTTTTATCCAGTGCTATCCCTGGCACACGTGATTGTCCCATAGCTTGTATGACCACAGTCAAAGGACAACTATCTTGCTTCTCTGCACAATTCACCCTACAAAAGGTGCTTAATTGTATAGTAATTAGGCCGGTGTCCTCCCCGCTAACCGCCAGCATGTGTTAGCCTTCTACTCTAGCCACACTGAGGTTTTACATTCACCCTTGTGCTTACAAATGGCAATAGCCTGTTGTCGAACTTCAGTGCAGCAATTAGCCTCACTTTAGACGTGGATTACCACTCTGATTAAAAAAATAAATAAATAAATAATGGTCTAACCTAACAAATGCGATTCTAAGCTTGGAGTAAATAGACAATGCAACAGCTTTATCCTGAGCTTGCCAGTTAAAATGGTTCATATGCTAGACCTGCCCATGTGTTCCTGGGTCTCATACTGATAGTCAACTTAGTAGCACCCTTCATACCGACATTTATGGCAGCATGTGCTTGGCTGCAATAGCGCTGCTGTTAGTCATCTTAGTAGTACCCTTCATACCAACATTTATGGCAGTGTGCGCGTAGCTGCAATAGCGCCTATGTAATCGCTCTGCTTCTAGTTATAGATCCTCCTTCCACTAGTGAACATAGTATCTCTACCATATAAGCGGTAACCTACTGTTTTATTTACCTCCTAACTGTGGGCACACTTGGTCGATCTTTTGAGGTTACCCGCCTCACTCATCCTGACACCATTGTTATACACACTGTGAAACAGAGTCATGTATTCATGCGCTTCTCCTTAGATGCAATATTGTCAATCTATTTGTGATGTTTTTATTCTAAAGGGATGAATGCTTGTGTTTTCTGTTTTGTGCTTAGTCTTATGATGGCATATCATCTGATGTTGAAATCTAGCTGAAATGTTCTTACTGTACTCTAACTCTGGCTACAATGTTTCAACTCTAGCTGCTATATTTTTAGTTTATTAGCTTTAATTCTAGCTACTTTATTTTACTATGTAATAGATTTGTCCTAGCTGCAATGTTTTAAATATAGCTGCTTTGTTTAATTCTTTTTAAAAAGTGGAAAAGTTCAAGTGCTTGTGCCTAGTTTCAGAAGATACTACACCTGGTGTTGATATTTTTGATGTGTTTATGTTATGGGACTAGCTAATGTGTTTTTGCTCTTAATTTTGCTGACTAATCTACATCTCTGCTGTTAAATACCTTGTATTCATTATAACTTTCTTCTCCCTTTATTTTTCTCCAGTTGTGCAAACTACGTTTACCTAATTTTTCTACTTCTGGTTGTGCTCTGCTGGACTTCAAAGACCAACTATATTCACCTACCTTACCCTGCTTGTGTATCTCCTCACCTGGGTAACCAAAGTATTCCCTGGACTGAACTCCAAGATAAACTAAGACTGTATGTTAAATAAGGTTCTACCTTCCTCTACACGTATGTGTTAGTGTTGTGATATTTGTTAGGTTCTAGTTTAAACCACCAGAACAACCAGCAGCCATAACCCTTGCCTAGCTTTCTTGTACTTTGGACCCCCCCTTACCAAAGTCATCCCAGCCTTTCTAGTATTTCTAACTCCTTCAAGCCTTTCCCTTCTGAATTCTTTTTTACTTCCAGCCTTCTACTGTGGTCTCCACTCACTGTAATTACAGGTTTCGACCACAAGATGGCTGTCTTCACCCACCTCTAATTTACTTATCTCACTACTTTCCACTTACTATAATTTATAAACCATAGTACCTCGCCCTCCTCTTCTTCATCTCTAGCCCTATACTAGCCCTTATTCTCCCTACAGACTCTCAATTTTCCTTTCCTTACACCCACAATCTCTGCCTTCCTTACTTACCTTCCCCTGTTCTTACCTTCTACTAAACTGATTGTTTTTCTCGCCTTCCTGCTGTGTCCTTCCTTTGGGTCTGCCCCACTCCATTCGCCCTGCGGGCTCACTCCTTTCCCCTCCCCTCCTCCCAACTTTCACCCACCCCCAGTACACTTATCCCAGTCTCTCCTCCCCCACACCTCCAACCAATATCATGTCTACACCTCCCCTTCCCAAAATCCAATCAATTAACTATTCCCTCCCCCCTCTCCATCCTATATCTTCCTGTTCTCTCCATCACACTCCTCCCTCTTTACCCTAAAACACTCCCCACAACATCCTAAAACTTCCCTTTATGATTAATTCACTCAATGATGACATCTCCACTTCCACAGACTTTTCTCATCTCCTCTATAATTACTCTGCTCCTAATAACTGTTTTCTCCGCTACCTCCTATTCCTCTTACAAACTTCCTCCCTCCTCTTCCTCCCCCACCTCCACTGCCCTCCACCATCTCCACCCCTTCACATCTCACTTTCACATCATATCCCCCTGTCTAATTCAACCAAACCCACTTCACTATTTTAAACTCACATTGCTACCCTACTCAATTAAATATCATACTCCCAAAGCAAAATTGTTCTTCCCACAAACTACTAGTAGTAATTCAAAGATCCTGTTCCCTTCTTCCTCTAACCTGCTTTTCCTAGCAGGAGACATCCACCCCAACCCTGGACCTCAGACTAGTACTAACTTTTCTCCCCCTACCTCACCCAATACTTCCAACCACAAATTCTTTAAGCTAGTTACAATCAATATACAGAGTTTAAAAA
The DNA here is from genome assembly GCF_019279795.1 of Protopterus annectens. NCBI lineage: Eukaryota > Metazoa > Chordata > Ceratodontiformes > Protopteridae > Protopterus > Protopterus annectens. The sequence continues at coordinate 969,350,886 of NC_056729.1, forward strand.
ACAAAATAGCTCTCTTCCATGCCTGGCCTAACCATACTTTACCAGATATAGTAGCAGTCTCAGAGACATGGCTAAACCCCCAAATTACTGACTCTGAGATCCTTTCCCCTGGCTTTCAAGCACTCAGATGTGACAGCCAAAATAAAAAAGGAGGAGAAGTAGCCTTAATTTATACCAGCCTACTGAACCTCAGTCCTTACCAAAACCCCATTCCTCAATTTAACAATGCTGAACTAGTCATGGGAATAATCAAAATAAATAACTATAAAAGTATTTGCATTATGGCCATCTACATGCCCCCTGGAAATAATATCTCCACTCTTGAAAACATTCTACTATGGGCCTCAACTAATATTAAACTTGAGACATACATATTAGGTGATGTGAACATAGATTGGAACAAAAATAATAACAATAATCGCTCCTTATCTATCAATCTACTCAACTGCACTCAACTAACAAATGGCATTACCAGACCTAATAGAATCAACCCTCCAGGGTCCACCCTGGACTGGATCCTAGTCTCTCACCCTAACAAGATATCACACTCTGGTATCTTACCAGACACCATGAGTGACCATCTCCCAGCTTTCATTCACCGAGTAACCAACTCCTCCCCTCACCAACACCAATATACCTATACTCGCAATCTCAAAAACTTTAACTCTTCTATATTCTCTGAGACACTTAAACTAACAATCTGGGACAATCTAAAATCTCTTCCTCTAGATAAAGCTGCAGACTTCTTTAATACAACCTTCCTAGACATTCTAAATGCCCAAGCCCCACCTAGAACTAAGCGAATAAAACCCAACTCCACCCCATGGCTAACTAAAGACACTAAATCACTTATGCAACAAAGAGACAAGACCTGGAAACTTTACAACCAGAAGAAACTCCCTGACACCCTCCTGAAATATAAGCAACTCTGTAACCTAACCAAAAAGCATATTACAAAAGACAAAAAAAAAAATCCTATTACGCTAAACTACAGTCTACCCATTCAAAAAACCCAAAACAATTCTGCAACTCAGTCAACTCTCTTCTGCACCCAGGTACAAAAAACAGTCCTTGTCCTGATAACAATAAAACAGGCACAGACATTGCCACTCTATTCAACTCCTTCTTTACCAACTCCATAGCTGAACTCACTAAGACCTTCCCCAATCACATCACCTCCCCTCCACTCAATCCCACCTTCCCTTCCTCTACTCAATCTCCATCTCTCAACCCTCCCCCCACTTTTCATCTAAAACCCATCTCTACCTTTTACATCAAAAAGCTTCTCTCCAGATTCAAGCCATGCTCCAATGCCCCTGACAATATCCCATCACTCATTCTAAAGCTTGCTGCAGATGGTATCACCATCCCCATCAGCATTCTCATTGACTGATCCATTCATGAATCTTATGTCGCCAAATTGTGGCATGCTGCCTTTATCCTATCTTTTCACAAAGGAGGCAAAAACAGTAACACCTCTAATTTCCGTCCAATAGCCATTCTCTCCCCAATCTCAAAAATTCTTGAAAAATGCATCCACCTCCAACTTATGCCCTTCCTTATCAATAACCACCTCCTCACCTCTACTCAACATGGCTTCTGCCCTGGCCATAGAACAATAACTGTTCTCCTCACATTTTTAGACATAGTAAACCACGCCCATGACTCTGGAGAAATTGTATCCACTGTCCTTCTAGATCTATCCAAGGCATTTGACACTGTCTCTCATTCCCACCTTCTAACTCACCTCTCTAACCTCAATCTCTCTCAATATTCCCTTACCTGGTTTAAGAGTTATCTTTCTGACAGATCCCAGGCCATGAAATGGCAAACTGGTACCTCAACCTTCCTTCCTACCCCAACTGGGGTTCCCCAGGGGTCGATACTCGGTCCAATGCTCTTCAATGTATTTATCAATGATTTCCATGCTGCCATTCCAAACACTAAAATAGTGCAGTACGCAGATGACTCTACTTTAATCTGCTCTGCTCCTAATCTTCCTGCTCTCCAAGCAATTACCCAGTCTGCCTTTACAACTACTGAGAACTGGATGCTTCAAAACCACCTCTCCCTTAATGCAAATAAATCCAAAATCCTACTTTTCTCTCCCTCAAAAACACTTCCCCTTGACAAACAATCTTTCAGTATTATCAGCGATGCCAACTCCTCTATAGAAGTTGTCCCCTTCGCTAAACTTCTTGGTGTTACTATAGATGAACACCTGAAATTCGATACTCATGTCCAATTAAATATAAAAAAAAACATGAATTACTTGGTATGCTATATAAAAACTCTCATTTCCCTGTCTCCTTCTACAAGGCAAACTATTGCCACTACCTACTTACTACCATCACTATTATACGGTGCCCCTCTACTAACCAACCTTGCTCCTACCATCTCTTCAAAACTAGAAATCTGCTACAACAAAATCTCCAAATTCGCTACTAAATCTAAACACTCCTCCCACCATTGCAGCTCTCTACACATGCTAAAATGGCTAGAGCTTCCCAACTACCTCGACTACCTCCAACATACTACACCCCACAAATGAATCTTTAAACCTACTGCATGCCCTGCTCTAACAAATATTGTACCATCTTATACCCCTCACAGACACCTAAGATCTGCCCAACAAAATCAACTTTCTATTTACAAACCAAAACATCCCGCTGGCCAGTCTCTGCTATCCTACTCCTTAGCAAAAAAATGGAACTCTCTTCCCCCCTAACTAATAATTTCTAAAAACTTTGAACACTTCAAATCCCAGCTCCATTCCCACCTCTCCCATAATTGGAAATGTAATTGCTCTCTACCCCCTAATCCTACTAAACTCACTCCTACATGTACTTCATTAAGTACTTCTACACCATGCTGTTCTTTCCCAGCAGCTTCCCCTCACCTATTCTGGGTCTATATTAGAACACTGAACTTTCAAAATTTTGAGTGTTCTAATATCGACCCTGAAAATATCGAAAAAAAAGATAATCAAATTTTTTCCTAGGGAAAGAATTCGGTTGTCCATTTCTGTTGCTTCGGTATTTTCAGTGCTGTGGTGGAAATTTATGGGTCGGGTTCAGGTAAGTGTGCGATTGTGAGGATGTGAGGGTTAGGGTGAGATAGGTGAGTTAGGGGTAGGGCGCAGGTCAGGTAAGTGTGCGATTGTGTGGACGTGAGGGTTAGGCGGGGTAGGTGAGTTAGGGTTATGGTGCAGGTGAGGTGACTGTGTGATAGTGACGGACCTTAGGGTTAGGGTTTGGGTTAAGGTAAGTGGATAGTTAGTGGTGTATGTATAATTTAGTGTAGGGTTATGTGTAAGAGTTTAGGTGTATGTGTATGGATTGCTGTTTGTTTGGTGTGCTTGTGTTGTGTGTATGTGTTTTGGAACAGCGAATTTTTTCCCTAGGAAAAAATTCACTGTTCTGTATGTTCGATGTTTTAAATTTTTGATTAATAGGGTTCGATATTAAAACACTCAAAATTTTGAAAGTCCGTTGTTCTAATATAGACCCGCCAATTCTAGCATAAGTTCTAAACCTTTAATGTACATAATGTGAATACTATACATAACTTTCTTTTCCCTACTCTCTCTCCCTATGTACTTCTTCCTAATAAATCTATATAAAATTGACTAACAAATGACACTATCTAAAAAATGTGTCCAACACTTTTTTTTCTACTAAACATTAGCCTCTTTCTCCTCTGTACATCTCCCTATCTCTTATTACACTTGAATCATTTTCCAATAAACAATTGTCTCTTTCTCTACTACTCAGCTGTCTCTCTCTCTCCTTTCTCCACATTGTGTGTATATATTCCTACCACTCTTTTCACTTTCCAATGGCTATCCTACTGACTATGTATGTATATCATGAACTATCCTCAAGTTTTCTGTTTCTTAATGCACTGTATTTTTGCTACATCTTATCATCTTACATTTGTTTAAAATATTATATAATGCTGTGTTTTATTTTTAATTTTTATTTTTGTAATTTCAGAGCTTTTCTCCCCGGGCCGCCACTGAAAACGGGCTCCTTGAGCCAAGTGGACCACCCCGGTTATCAAACTGAAAATAAATAAATAAATGTGCATATGTCAGGTATTACTACGGCCATACCACTATGTAGGTGCCCACATTGTATTGTGCTGTGGGCCTGGACCCTGCTGCTAGTTCTGACATCTGGGACATTCATTAATGTTGGCCTTGCCCCATTTATTACAGAGGTGGTGGCCTACAGATTCACATACAGTGGTTGGCAATATGTCACATGATAGGACATGTGGACACAGCCAACATGGAGGACATATCCCCAGATTTGTGAACAGATTCTATGTCATCAGTGCTGTTATACACATGGCGGATTGATAGATTGACAGGGTTTGTGTGGACATGCATTTAGTGTGTGACATCACGACTCACAGTGATATGTCTCTGACATACCTCGCCACTGGCACACTGTCCACAGACTGGCCACATGTCTGCCTGTCATGTTTTGTGTGTTCACCAGACAATTGGTGTCCTTGGTAAATCAAGTGTGGACTCTGGGGAATGCAGACAGTAAATAGTCACATCTATTAGTATTATCAATTTCATATTCCTCATAAAGGATGTTACAACAAACCCAGCAACATCTGCAACTGTCTCAATGTATGACAGCAGTATGTTCAATCTACCCCTGTATTTGTGCCTCTGTTCCCACCTAGCAATATAGGGGTTGATGCTGAGCTTAGTGAGTGGGGAATGTTATCAAAGGCTTTGGCCAGATCATTGTAGGCTGTAACTGTCACCTTGCCTTCGTCCACAGCACAGGTGACTGATGGCAAAAGGTTGACCAAGTTGCATAAGCAGGTATGACCTACCCTTCACAAAGGTAAACTGTGTGGGATCCTGAGTCTGCAGATTCCCATATCCCTGTTTATTAGGTGCATGATGATGCATTCCATAGCTTCACATAGCAGACTTGTCAAGCAGTTGGGGCAGTAGTTCCCAGGGTCTGTAGTTCCATCTAGTTTGTGGAGAGGGGTGACTGTAGCAGTGCACAATTCAGCAGGGACAAAGCCTGTGGTGAGGCTGTGCTTAAACATTGCACACAGGAAAGGTGCCAGCTCACTCTGTAGTTCATGTAGAACACAGCCAGGGATATTCTCAGGTCCCATAGAAGCTGTATTCCTGGCCTTGGACAGTGGTGTTGTAACCTGTGCTGCAGTAATACTAGGTGCCTGGTGGTGTACTGGTATTGTGATTGGTCCTTTGGGGGAGTGAGGGGTAATGTTTGCACTCAAGATGCCAGCCAGTATATTGGCATTATTTGTTGGCTTGGTCTGGGAAGTACCATTGTCTAGTAGCTCAGAAAAATGTTTGGTATTGCCATGGAGATTCTTTACATAACTGTATGAGGACTTGTGGTTGTCTTTACTATGTGCTCCAAGTTTGTTCTCACAGCTAACTTTTTAGTATTTGTTGAGGGATCTCAACTATTCATTGAGGCTGATAAGGGTTTATTTCCTGTCTTGGGACTTCACCGTATTCCATATTGGTTCCCTCCTTCTGTTGTACAGTTTCTTTATGGCAGGGGACCACCAGATCAGTTTCCTTTTTTTTGGAGGTGAGGGTCCTGGTTGTATTGGGTAAGGTGGTATCCATGCATTTGTGTACGTGTTCATAGTGCATTGTTGTTTGAGTCAGCAGTCATGCAACTAGTCTCCATTTGCATGGCTGCAGAGAGGTTAGCCACCTCTGATTTTATGAGGCCATAGTTAGCTTTGGAAAAGCTTTTCATAGTAGTTACCTGTGCAGTGGGGGTAGGACAGCTATGGATTTCCAAAGGTGATTACTTTGTGTTCAGATATAACAAGTGAGGTGCTGACTATTGATGTAGAGCAACAGTCAACCATGTTAGGAAGGACCAGGTTGATGTGATGGGCATGTGCATCGGAACATGAGTAGCTTTCCCACTTAATGGTGGGGTAGTTGAAGTCAACCAGTATGATAGTGTTAGATTGGACACTAATATTCTCCATGGTGTTTATGGACATGGAGTGTGAGTCTTGAGACATGTATTGGGACGTATTGCAGGCTACAACCTGAACCACTGTCTTACCCAGTTTCAGCTAGACTACCTGACTGATTCTACAGAATCCTTTCCTTGCTGTTAGATGAATGTACTAACTGATATGTTTGGGATGTTATCACTCTTTTGCAGGGCTCAAATGGTGTAATGGTGCACTGCTTTGATCATAGTTTACAAGGCCCTGGGTCCAGGACTTAGCAGGCCTTATTATTTTGTTGCAAGCCAGAACAGTTTTCCTGAGGAGGAAGGGATAAGGGCAATAATTACAAGAGGTCCCTAGTTTGGGCCATTCACCCCCCATTTACACAGCCTTTGGTCAGATTTGTTGCAGTAAGAGGTTCAGGGTATGGATCCGATGTCTGAATGCACTACATACCTACCAGACCCAGTCGGCAGCCTTGTATTCCTATCTGGTAGACCCCCTCTAAACACCTAACAAAAGACTCTCCTACCTGAAGTCAGCTTTCCTGAAACTGTTCCCACAAACAATTCATCTGGAGTCCAAACTACAATTGGATAATGTAGACTCTCTCTAAACACCTAACAAAAGACTTTCCTACCTGAAGTCACCTTTCCTGAAACTGTTCCCACAAACAATTCATCTGGAGCCCAAACTATAATTGGATAAGGTAGACCTCTAAACACATAACAAAAGACTCTCCTACCTGAAGTCAGCTTTCCTGAAACTGTTCCCACAGACAATTCACCTGGAGCCCAAACTACAATTGGATAAGGTTAATACCTTAAACTGTATTATAATTCCTATATACTGTAGTCTGCTGACCTGGGTCTAAAGGCACATTAAATCTGTCCCCCATAGTAATCTGACTCCCTCTATTTTGTTCTTAATTTTAATTAAACTAGTTGACCCTAGCATTCTATAATACTATTAATAAACCTAAACTTAAAACATGAACAGTGTATTTTTACTCTGCCCTCCCACTCCCACACATAGCACTGCAGATTATACTCTGAACCCATATCCTGAGCTAACAAATATTGAAGTGATTGACTGATTGTTTTCTCCAAAAACCTTGTGGTCTACATTTTCTGTTTGCATTACATACATTATATTAAGCACTACATACCATAGCCAGAAAAATCACTTGCAGACTGTGTAAGCCCATTAACTCCTCCATGTTTCACTACGTATGAGAGGTTTCTAATACACCTACAAAAACTGCCATTTTCAAACTCCCAGTGCTCCCAGACGCAGTCGGCAGCCTTGTATTCCTATCTGGTATGTTATTTTTATAAAAGACTGCTGTATTTTTTGCCATATCTCTGTATTAGGGCAATTTCAGCTAATTATAGCTTAATGTGTAAACGGACATTATTTGGAGCATTCCAGGCAATGCTAGCTATTCTTTATTAGGAAACTAAGGCAGTTTAATTAAGCACTCCATGTGATTTCCATATTAGTTAACGCTCAATGTGTACGGTATGTGTATATGAGAGAATACACTAGACAATCTCGACATACTGAAATGTCGAAATTCAGTACGTTGAGACCGAATAATAGAAAGTGCAGTTAACCGAAACTACACTATGCCGAATACGCAAAAATGTCGAATCCGCCGCTATAGTGGTGTCGCGCTCATGATGTATGGTGTGGTTTGTGGATTTATCTGGGGTTTCAGGTAAGTGTTGTGTGTTTGAGGATAATGGGTAGGGATTTTAGTGTGTGTGTGTGTGTGTGTGTGTGTGTGTGTGTGTGTGTGTGTGTGTGTGTGTGTGCGGTGGTGTTTGTTGTGTGTTTGTGTGTTTAGTGTGACCTCGGAGTTAGAATATATAAGTAGGGAGGTGGGGGGTGCAGGGGTGCTTGCCCCCCTGCTTATAGGTAGGTTAAGTGTGTTTGTGTGTGTTGCTATGTTTGTTTAGTTAGGTAGGTGTATGTGTGTGTGTGATTATGTCCTGGTTTGTGTGTGTGTGTGTGTGTGTGTGTGTGTGTGTGTGTGTGTGTGTGTGTGTGTGTGTGTGTGTGTGTGTGAATGGTTGCGATTGTAGCATTTGTGATTGTGGGTTTTTGTGTATGTGGTTTTTCGACTATTCAGTCTCGAGATTCTGAAATTCGACATTTCAGTATTTTGAGATTGTATAGTGAATCCATATGAGACTGTGAAACAGCATACTGCTTATTTCTGCTTATTTAGTTCTATGCCTCTTAAATGCAACAGTAAGCCGATAATTTGAGCTATGTCTAGTAGAATTACTCTTAGGTTGACTTACCTACACTGTTAAATCATGAACAAACATAGGGCCATTTTTAGAGTGATACATAGCAGTCAGCTATTGTCTTACTAGCTCATTCCATCAGAACATTTATCAGATAATGTTTTGCTATTGAGCACAGGCTTTAACGATTTATGTTTGATTTAAACTGCTGGATGTGGAACGAAAGCCTGCTAAAAGCACATAGTAACTAGGGTAAATGTAACCCAGCATTGTAAACTTTGAATTGGTATTTTTTTCACTACAAGCAAGGTCAAGCTCTATTTCATACTGTTTCAGACCCCTACTCTAAAAATGTTTGTTTCTAACTGCTGCATGTGGAATGAAAGGCGGCTTAGAACACATCATATTTAATGTAACTGTTACCCAGCATTGTGACCTGTTATATAGGTATTATTTGGACTAAAAGCAGGGTCAAGCTTTGTTTTATACTGGTCTTAGACCCCTACTGTGAAAACTAACCAGTTTTCTGTCTATAGCTATACAGAGCTACTGCTTACCTTATACTCTCTGGATAAAGTGAATGTTATAATGTCTGCTTGCTTGGTGGCTAGATGTAAATGCTAGCAAGGTTATCACTTCTAATGTATGTTTTTCCCTAGGTAGACCCCCTCTAAACAACTAACAAAAGATTCTCCTACCTGAAGTCAGCTTTCCTGAAACTGTTCCCACAAACAATTCACCTGGAGCCCACACTACAACTGGATAAGGTTAATACCTTAAACTGTATTGTAACTCCTATATACTGTAGTCCACTGACCCGGGTCTAAAGGCACATTAAATCTGTCCCCATAGTAATCTGGCTCCCTCTATTTTGTTCTTAATTTTAATTAAACTAGTTGACCCTAGCATTCTATAATAATATTAATAAACCTAAACTTAAAACCTGAACAGTGTATTTTTACTCTGCCCTCCCACTCCCACACAGCCCTGCAGATTATACTTTGACTCCATATTCTGAGCTAACAAATACCAAGGGGATTGACTGATTGTTTTCTCCAAAAACCTCAAGGTCAATATTTTCTGTTTGTATTACATGCATTATATTAAGCACTACATGCCATAGCCTGAGAAAACACTTGCAGACTGTGTTAGCCCCTTAAATCCTTCCTGTTTCACTACGTATGAGAGGTTTCTAATACGCCTACGGAAACTGCCATTTTCAAACTCCCAGTGCTCCCAGACCCAGTAGGCAGCCTTGTATTCCTATCTGGTATGTTATTTTTATAGAAGACTGCTGTATTTTTTGCTATATCTCTGTATTAGGGCAATTTCAGCTAATTATAGCTTAATGAGTAAACAGACATTATTTGGGGCATTCCAGGCAATGCTAGCTGTCCTTTATTAGGAAACTAAGGCAGTTTAATTAAGGACTCCATGTGGTTTCCATATTAGGTAACGCTCAGTATGTACGGCATGTGTATGTGAGACTGTGAAACAGCGTACTGCTTATTTCTGCTTATTCAGTTCTGTGCCTCTTAAATGCAACAGTAAGCCAATAATTTGAGCTTTGTCTAGTAGAATTACTCTTTGATTGACCTACCTACACTGTTAAATCATGAACAAACATAGGGTCGTTTTTAAAGTGATACATAGCAGTTAGATGTTGTCTTGCTAGCTCGTTCTATAAGAACATTCATTAGATAAGGTTTCCTATTGAGCACACGCTTTAACAATTTATGTTTGATTTAAACTGCTGCATGTGGAATGAAAACCTGCTAAAAGCACATAGTAACTAGGGTAAATGTAACACAGCATTATAACCTGTTGAATTGGTATTTTTTTACTACAAGCAAGGTCTAGCTCTATTTCATACGGTTTCAGATCCCTACTGTAAAAACGTTTGTTTCTAACTGCTGCATGCGGAATGAAAGGCGGCTTAGAACACACAGTATTTAATGTAACTGTTACCCACCATTGTGACCTGTTATATAGGTATTATTTGGACTAAAAGCAAGGTCTAGGTTTGTTTTATACTGGTCTTAGACCCCTACTGTGAAAACGAACCAGTTTTCTGTCTGTAGCTATACGGAGCTACTGCTTACCGTATACTCTCTGGATGAAGTGAATGTTATAATGTCTGCTTGCTTGGAGGCTAGATGTAAATGCTAGCAAGGTTTTCACTCCTAATGTATGTTTTTTCCTAGGTAGACCCCCTCTAAACACCTAATAAAAGATTCCCCTACCTGAAGTCAGCTTTCCTGAAACTGTTCCCACAAACAATTCACCTGGAGTTCAAACTACAATTGGATAAGGTTAATACCTTAAACTGTATTGTAACTCCTATATACTGCAGTCTGCTGACCTGGGTCTAAAGGCACATTAAATCTGTCCCCCATAGTAATCTGGCTCCCTCTATTTTGTTCTTAATTTTAATTAAACTAGTTGACCCTAGGCACTCTATAATAATATTATTATTAATAAACTTGAAACATGAACAGTGTATTTTTACTCTGCCCTCCCACTCCCACATAGCCCTGCAGATTATACTCTGAACCCATATCCTGAGCTTACAAATACCGAGAGGATTGACTGATTGTTTTCTCTAAAAACCTCAAGGTCTAGCTGACACCACTCTGCTAACTCTGCTCCTCTCCCTGCCCCCAACTATCACCCCCCACTACTTCTACTTTTATTCTAACCCCTAATCACCTGACCAGTTGCCCTACCCCATTCCCCTAACCACTAGCCCAACCCACTCATCCTACCTCCCTCCCACACTGATCCATTACCTAGCAGCGCTCCCAGACAACACAACTCCACCCTTACACACAACCAACCAGGAATCCTAGTTGTTATCACTCAAAGTAATATTATGTTACCCACACTTGCATCCTTAACACTAGCTGTACTGTCACTAACCTTCCTAACTGCCTTACAAACAGACCAACCACTGCACAATAACTCCTATCACACTACCCTCACTAGCTCACCCTCTCAAACCCACTCACACTTCTACATCTGCCCCCAATCATCAAACTTACAACTGCACATTATTCACTACCAAAAATAACACTATCTCACCACACTAAGAAAAACACACATAGACCAAGCTCACATACAATTAATATTAAGAAGCTCATACTAACACTCCTACAAACTCTGCTAACCTCTGGTGACATTCACCCAAATCCAGGTCCTCTCTCAGCCAGACAAACATCTGACCTGCTCATCCTAAATCTCAACACAAGAAGCATTATCAACAAGCTAACAGACCTACATGCATTCATAGCCCACTACACACTGATGTACTCACCATTACAGAGAGCTGGCTTAAACCCAATATCCAAGATGAAAATGTTCTCCCCAGGGTATAATACGCTTAGATCTGATAGAACAAACAGGAAAGGAGGAGGAGTAGCTATTCTCTTTAAAAACACCCTTAACCTCCAACTTCTCCACACCACACCACCCACATTTCAAAATGCTGAAGTCCTATTTTCTGTTCTATTCATAAGAAACAAGAAGAAGATCAATATAATATGCTGCTACATACCTCCAGGAAACAATTCACACATAATAGAAGACATCCTACACTGGACAAAGGAAAATCTACCTCAAGAAACAATCCTACTAGGAGACCTTAACACTGACTGAGCAACCTGTAACTCCAGCAGCCCCTCTACACATATCAATCTATATGGGTTCTCTCAACTAATTAAAGAACCAACTAGAATAGATAAGAAAACAAAGAAATAATTTATACTGGTCTGGACACTAACCAACTATCCCAAACAAAACTATACAGTAGGCTTTCTCCCAGATGACCTAAGTGATCATCTTCTCACCTTCCTACACCACAAACACTCCAATCACCCCAAACCAGTAGTCTACAAACTCATACGAGACGACCGTAACCTTACCCCACAAGACCTAAATACTGTCCTAAGCCACTGCAACTGGGAAATACTAAGAACACTTGGGTTAGACCAAGCAGTAGACTACTTCAATACTACCTTCTCTAACATCCTTAACAGTCTAGCCCCCAATAGAAAGATCAGAGTTAAAGCCAACTACACACCCTGGCTAAGTAGGAACACTAGAGCCCTACTAAAAGCCAGATATAAAGCCTGGAAAATCTGGAAAACTGACAAACCCCTAGCTCCAGGCTATACTATAAACAGCTTAGAAACAATGCCAAGGCAGAATCGAAAATAAACAAACAAAACTATTTTCTTAGCACCCAAGGCAAATATTCAAACAATCCACAAAAATTCCGGCATTCCGTAAACTCCCTACTAAAGCCAGGCAAAGCCACTACTCCAGCACCCAGGTCTACCAACAATACCATAAACATAGCTTCTCAATTTAATAGCCATTTTACCAAGTCCATCTTAGCCCTGTCCAGTCAAATAACTAAAAACAATCTACCTCAATCACAACCCAAACCACCCCACATCACCCCCTTTCAGCCAATCACCAGTGCCCACCTCAACTATCAAAAAACTCCTCCAAAAACTAAAGCCAACCACCTTGGCAGGTGATAACATACCTGCTGCATACCTAAAAATGGCTAGTGACTCCCTATCATATCCTGTCTCCATCCTAATCAACCACTCCATACTAGAAACCTACATACCCAAACTCTGGAAAGTGTCTCACATCATCCCTCTCCATAAAGGAGGTAACTCCTATGAATTTTCCAACTACCAACCTATTGCTATCCTTTGCCCCCATCCAAAATTCTTGAGAAATGCATACACTTGCAAGTGATGACATTTTTCAACACACACAATCTACTATCTACCACACAACACGGTTTCCGTCCACATCATAGCACCACCACAGCCCTTCTATCCTTCACTAATCATATAAACCTTCACAGAAATGATAACAAATATGTATCTGCCATTTTTCTCAACATCTCAAAAGCATTTGATATGGTCTCCCATTCCATTCTGCTAGACTCACTAATATCACTATCCTTCACCTCCTCTACTATAGCCTGGTTCAGAAGCTACCTATCTGATAGGCAACAATCACTCCAGTGGAAAGGAACTCTATCTCCACAACTTCCAACCACCATAGGAGTCCCACAGGGCTCTATACTGGGCCCACTATTGTTCTCTATTTTCACAAATAACCTCAATAGCTCTACACAACATGCCACACTCATACAATATGCAGATGATTCAACCCTGATCTGCTCCGCCTCATCCCCCACCACCCTACATACACTTACTCAAGATCATTTTAACTCAGTAGAAAAATGGCTATCAGGTATCCCACTGATTCTAAATCCCAAAAAGACAAAACTGTTACTATTTACCCCTAATAGATAAAAAAAATCCTCCCCTTTACCATAACATCTAAAGACAGCACCACCATCTCCCCTTCTAAACTCACCAAACCTCTGGGCATTGAAATAGACAGTAATCTCCACTTTGATGTTCACATCTCACATACCATAAAACTGGTAAACAAGAAGCTAGGCTCTCTATACAGGCATAAGTCCTTTCTCTCACAAAAAGCAAGAGTCACTCTTGCACAAACCCACCACCTCTCAACTCTATTATACACAGCACCAAACTTTACCCAAATTAGACAAGGCGACCTAGACAAGCTAGAATCATGCTACAATAAAATAGCAAAGTTTGCTACTAACTCAACTTATAGAACCCATCACTGTACTGCATTAAAAGAACTAAAATGACTTGAGCTACCACAGCTTCTTAACTATCATCAGCTGAGCACAGCCCACAATATTCTCAAATATCCTGAAAAAACCCTCTCATTATCCAACCTACTTACTGTCTACACTACAAACTGACACCTAAGCTCTAGTGAAACATCTCTCCTCTCCATCACCAAGGCTAACACCAATGCAGGGAAAGCACTCTACTCTCACAACATTGCCAGAAAGTGGAACTCTCTTCCCCTATCCGTGTCCACTGCCCCCTCCACATCCATATTCAAAAAACCTCTCAAATCGCATCTTCTTAGTACCTGGTTATGTCCTTGTATCACATAACCCTACCCACACTGCTGTTAACTCCCCAAACTCCTCTCTGATCACATGCTGGATCTCTGATCCCCTGTAAGTGTGGTCATCTGAAAGAGTACTCAACTGTAGGATCTTACTTGATATATTTTCTACTCTCACCAATCTATAACTAACATTGCCTTCTTACCTATGTCCAATATCCTCTTTTACCTGGAGTGTTTTATTAACTTCTTGTTATATTACTATGCTCAGCATACATGATGTAACCTGTTTTCTGTACTATGCTAGATGTACTGCAACTGACATTGTCTTTTGACCTATGTTCTATATCTTCTTTTACCTGGAGTGTTTGATTAATTTCTTGTTATACTACTATACTCAACATACATGATGTAACCTGTTTTTGTGTATTATGCTGGATGTACTGTATTTGTATTACTTGATGCCGGAACTTTTCTCCCCAGGCCTCCGCTGAAAATGGACTTGGTCCAGTCGATATTTCCCGGTTAACAAATGTAATATAAAATATATAAAGATATATATATATATATATATATATATATATATATATATATATATATATATATATATATATATTCTATCTTGTTTGCTAATTTCCCACCTTTTCTAACTAGAATAGTGCAGTTTCCAGGCTTTGCTGGTTTCAGGACTTTAGTTTCAGTGTTCAGAGCTATTCAGACCTTGCTGTGGTAGAAGGAGGTCCTACTGCTTACCAGTGAGAGTGGGAGCATCGTACTGCCTATCTAACACTAGAGGAACGGTTTCCAGCTCTGAAGTTGCAATTTTATAGGCCATTTTGGGCTGATTTCTATCCCTTTCAACTTTCTGGCATAAATACACATGTTTGCATGTGTTTAAGCTTGTTTTAGATCAGCAAATCCTGTTTGGGCGTCCTGTACACTGCTACAGCACCAGAAATGAGAAGGAGAGACTTTTTGTGTTAACTGCAAGTACTTTTGCTGAATTTTCTAATTTTTGCTGATTTGGGTCGTTTTTATTACCTGCACTTCTCAGGAAGCTGAAAAAGTAGACTAGCTACTTATTTCACTGTATTTCTGCCTGTAAGTTGTTTTCCAGTTGTGCACTTGCCTTGCTTTATTTAAAAAGTTTACATTTTCAAATTTCTAATTTTGCAAAGTTTTAATTTAGTTTGCTGTTCTGGGATATATACTCAAGTGCATTAACCTTTCTGTTACTGTATAACTGCATTGTTTAGCCTGATTTAACCAAAACAAAAAAATTCTATCTTGTTTGCTAATTTCCCGCCTTTTTAAACTAGAATAGTCCAGGTTCCAGGCTTTGCTGGTTTCAGGACTTTAGTTTCAGTGTTCAGAGCTATCTAGACCTTGCTGTAGTAGAGGGAGGTCCTACTGCTACCAGTGAGAGTGGGAGCATTGCACTGCCTATCTAACACTAGAGGAGTAGTTTTCATCTCTGAAATTGCAATTTTATTGGCCATTTTCAGCTGATTTCTATCCCTTTCAACTTTCTGGCATAAATATGCACGTTTGCACATGTTTGAGCTTGTTTTAGATCAGCAGATCCTGTTTGGGCGTCCTGCGCACTACTACAGCACCAGAAACAAGAAAGAAGGTACATTTTGTTGAATTTTCTAAGTTTTGCTGATTTTGGTAATTTTTATTACCTGCACTTCTCAGAAAGCTTAAATAGTAGACTAGCTACTTATTTCACTGTATTTCTGCCTGTAAGTCGTTTTCCAGTTTTGCACTTGCCTTGCTTTATTTAAAAAGTTTAAATTTTCAAATTTCTAATTTTGCAAAGCTTTAATTTAGTTTACTGTTCTGGGCTATACACTCAAGTGCATTAGCCTCTATAACTACATTGTTTAGCCTGATTTAACTAATCAAAAAAAAAGTCTATCTTTTTTGCTAATTTCCCACCTTTTCTAATTGGATCAGTCCAGTTTCCAGGCTTTACTGGTTTTAGGACTTTAGTTTCAATGTTCAGAGATATCCAGACCTTGATGTGGTAGAGGGAGGTCCTACTGCTTACCAGTGAGAGTGGGAGCATTGTACTGTCTAACTAACACTAGCGGAGTGGTTTCCATCTCTGAAATTGCAATTGTATTGGCCATTTTGGGCTGATTTCTATCCCAGTCAACTTTCTGGCATAAATAAATGCATTTGCCCATATATGCGCACTGCACAACACTGTGGGGCTAAGGTTAAACTATTCCCGGTGCCAGAAAGTCTGGTCTTTGAATTTTCCCTTAGAACTAGCAAGTTTATCAGCAGTAGCACTAAAATCTGTATACCTGTGACTAGCACTTGCTCTAAAACTCGCTAAAAAGCACTAGGAAGCCTTAATTTGTTGCAAGCACTCACCCCTCCTTGGTAATAAGGAGAAAATAGTCATAGGCACTAGGCAGCCTACAATTGCAAGTACCTTGCCAAAAAGTAAGGGAAAACAGCTCTTGTACTACACAAAGAAAGCACCTAATCAGGCATGTTCAAGGGTCAGCTTCTGGTGATTTCTCCTGTCCACCTGGTGAATCTGAGCATACTGGGGCAATACAGCAACTGCCTCATGTACACAGACAACCCTCTCCTACTACCATCAAACACTACAACCTGTGAGAGATGCACTTACATAGCCAAACTGGAAGCAAAGCTGTCTCCAGCCAAGATTGTGCTAGACAGCCAAGAAGAGAAGGTTAACACCCACACAACACCTCAAACAACACATAGTCCTTCAAAACCTACACCACCAAAACCCACACATAGTAACACAAAACCCACATAAGCAGAGGCTCTTATCATTAACCTACCCAAGCAACAAGGACCTCAGAAGCTGAAACCCAAGCACCCAAACACAACCAAAGCATCACATAACTCACAACACTAGTGTGCCACCCAACAGCAGCCCCTAAGGCAAGCAATGTACCCAACACTTTAGTCATAGGTGACTCTATAGTTAGGCACACTGATGCCCCACTCACCAGGCTGAACAAGGAGAAAATTACAGTTAGTTTCCTGTCTGGTGCCAGGATCCGCCACATAACGCATGCACTCACGTCACTCCACAACAGGTACAAATATGACTCTGTCATTGTCCATGTTGGAGTGAATGACTTGAGAGGTACGTCCCTGGGCTACATGAAAAGAGACATGGAAGAGCTCTTGGATCATGTAGCCCAGGCCTGTATGACCCTAGCCCTGAGTAGCATCCTGCCATCGCCCAGAATGATACCACAATATAAGGACACAATGATTGACTTCAACAATTGGCTAAGTTTCTGATGTCATTGAAAGTGGATCCAGTATCTGTCTGCCTGGAACGACATGATCGACAAACCACCATGCTTTGCAAGAGATGGTTTGGATCTGTCACCCCTGGGATTCAGATTACTGGCTAAGGCTCTTGCCACCCCTATAGTGCCTTTTTTAGGCAAGGTTCAAAGGACAAAACTACCACCATAATGAGTACAAGCAAGCAAAATCTGAAGGTAATGCTACTCAATGCTAGAAGTCTAAACTTCAAGATGCACTCTGTCGAGGCTCTCCTAAAAATGGAGAACATCAATATCTGTGCAGTAATTGAGACCTGGTTCAAAGTTCCAGAGAGCACCCCTGCAATACCAGGCTACAACTCATACCACACTTTTCAGCCACCAAACCAGGACCGAAAAACTAAAGGCGGAGAAGTGTCCATATTCATCAAGGATAATCACACCTCCAGGCTGAATGCCCAACACAACGCATCTGAAATTCTCCAGGTGCAACTAACACTAGGTAAGACTGCAATACAAATTGTAGCTTGCTACAGATCCCCCACCATGCCCCAAGATTCTCACTACACCTTTCTAAACATACTGGAAAATATTAAGATACAACCAAAAACCCTAATACTGGGTGATTTCAACTACCCTGCCATTAACTGGGAAAACTACTCATGTACCAACACCTTTGCTCAACGGTTCTTAGAATTCACAAATTCCAATGCCCTAGAGCAACTAATTCATAGTCCCACCAGGGGTACCAATATTGTAAACTTGGTCATTACCAACATGGGAGATTGATGCTCCACACCAGTGGTCACCCCCTCATTGGTCAGATCAGACATAAGCTAATAACTCTTGACATCCACATCCCATCCCCACCCCATTTAAGGAAACCTCCATAAAAACTTCTCCAAAGCCAACTTCATGCTTCTCAAGTCAGAAGTAACAAACTTCATGACACCCATGCAGATGGGAACTGGAAGTTCAACTGCTGAATCCTACACTAAGGTGCTTTATGAGCACATTCACTCATGCATGGACTGAGCCATCCCAAACAGAACCAAGACATTGTCCTCTAAAAAAAGAAAGACAATTTGGTGGTCCCCTGCCATAAACAAACTGTACAACAGAAGGAAGAAACTGTTGCAGAAAAGAGGAAGAACCCAGGATTCAAAAAACTCCCTCACCAGCCTCAGTAAAAAGTTGAGATCCCTCATAAAATCTTCCAAAGCTAGTTATGAAAACAAAATTGCCATAGATTCCAAAGACAACCATAAGGCATTCTATAGCTATGTCAAGAATCTAAATGGCATTACTGAGATCTGCTCTGAGCTACAGCAGAATGGCACTAGATATACTGATCCCAAGGATATTGCCAATATCCTGGCAGATAGATTCAGTGCCAAATTCACCCCTCTCTCACCCCCTAAAGGGCCTATCTCAATATCGAAAGAATGCCAAATTCTGGTAATCATGGCCACTCAGGTAAAAAAAAACACACTCCAAAGCCAAGAATACAGCATCCATAGGACCAGACAATATCCTGGGCTGTGTACTGCATGAACTACAAAATTAACTGGCACCTCACCTATGTGTAATGTTTAATCATAGCCTCACCTCAGGCTTCGTGCCCACAGAGTGGCACACAGCTGCAGTCATCCCAATCACAAGGGAGGATCCACTTTGAATTCTGGGAACTACTGTCCCATCAGTCCGTATTATCATGGAACTTATAAACAAAGACATTGGCAACCTTCGAACACTGGACCCCACCCAGTTTGGGTTCATGAAGGGCCGATCTTGCCTCCTGAACTCAATCAACTTCTTCGAATCAGTCTCCAGAGCCGTGGACGAGGGTAAGTTGGTTCACACAGCCTACTTGAACCTCACCAAGGCTTTTGACACTATCCCCCACTCTGGAATTTGAGATAAACTTAGTAAGCTGAACATTAATCCCTGCATCACTCGATGGGTTGTAAACTAGCTTACTGACAGAACACACACTGTAAAAGTAGCCAACTCCAAATCCAGCTCCAGACAAGTGACAAGTGGTGTACCACAGGGTTCGGTCCTGGGACCACTCTTGTTTGGCATCTATTTCTGTGAAGTACAGGCCAACACTAAGGGACTCTGGCTTACAAAGTTCACAGAAGACTGCAAGCTGGGAACCATTACTGAATCCCCAAATGATGAGGATATACTACAAAAGGGCCTTACAAAAATAGATGCCTGGTGACAGAGCCATGGGCTCAAGCTAAATGCCAAAAATGTATAGTTGTCTCCTTTGGAAAAAAACACGTAATTGTGAACTACCACACAGGGTGGCAGTATACTAAACACTGAAAGTGTGATGAGACCTAGGGACACAGGTGGATAGTGGTCTCACCTTTGATACCCACATAGCCACAACAGTTAGTAAATCCTTCTACGTGGCACACCTCATCACTAAGGGCTTTTCATCCAAAAAAAAGGAGGTCATTGTCCCCCTGTATCATCCCTTATTAGACCCATTATAGAATACAATGCCCTGTTTGGTATATACTTCACAAGACATCTGCAATAACTAGAAAGGCCTCAGAAATACCTCACAAAAAGAATCACAGGCCTAAAGCAGATGCCTTATGTTGACTGTCTAAAGAAACTTCAGCTATAGTCTGTTGCATATCGCCTACTCAGAGGTGATCTCTGCCTAACATACAAGACCATGTCAAACCCAGAGTTGTTGGACATGCTACACTTAAAGAAATCCAAATCTCTCCAACCCACATGCTCCAGGGATCTTAAGCTTGTCATCACAATGAACAGAACGTGATGGAGAGATAGGTTCCTGACCCAGGGACTCCCCATACTCTGGAATAGGCTGCCCATACATGTCAGGCAGAGTGCTTCAATGGTGCTCTTCAAGAGAAACCTTGACGATTGGATGGAAGATAGGAAATTCACCCCAGGGATCACATCAGTACCCCTGCTAGACAGGGGTCCAGGAAAGTAAATATTTGTGGGAAGCAATAGTCAGGAAATCCTTATGGCTAGGCATGTATAGGCCTTAGTGCCAATAGCCTAGTACCTACCTATGAGCGTATATACCTATATACACACACACACATATATATATATATATATATATATATATATATATATATATAAAACATATATATATATATATATATATATATATATATATATATATATATATATATATATACTGGGACTAATGTGCGAACGGCCGTTTCACAGAATCTGAAACGGCTGGGCATACTTCTGCAAAAATGCTTTTCACTGAAGAAGCACTTTTGCGGAAGTATGCCTGGAGGTAGAGGGAGTTGTGGGGGAATGACTGTTGCGGTGATCATACTACGATGCGGTTAAGGGAATTTTTCCCTTTTCCCCACTGTAGTGCGATCTCGGAGTGAGAATAATAAAGTAGGGGGGTGGGGGGTGCAAGGGGGCTTGTCCCCCTGCATAAATGTTAATTTGCTGTTTTTTGTTTTTTATTTTAACACATTTAGCAAAAGTGCTTTTTCGGTAAAAAGCGCTTTCGCTAAAGTGTGTTCGGTGATAATGGATTTGGACTTTTGATCTTTCGATCATAGGTTTATAGGTTCATAGGTAGATACTAGGCTATCTACCCGAGGGCATTTATAAGCCTAGCCAGAGTGTGTCGGCTTTCGCCACCCCATTGATTAATTAACTGATCCTCTGTCAAGCAGAGCCAATTAAGTGATCCTAGAGGTGTATTTTCTGTTACCCATCCGCTCGTCAAGGTTCCTCTTGAAGAGTGTTAGTGAGGGGCTCTGCCTGGCGTAATTTGGAATTTTGTTCCAAAGCATGGGGAGTCTCTGTGACAGGAATCTATCCCTCCAGCATGTTCTATTTATTGTTGTGGCGAGGTTTAGCTCACTAGAGCACGTGGCTCGCAGTGACTTGGATTTCTTTGGGTGGAGCATGTCCATCAATTCTGAGTTGGACATGGCTTTGCATGTCAGGCAGAGATCACCTCTGAGTAAGTGATATGCCACTGAGTACAGCCGGAGTTTTTTCAGTCGGGCTGCATAGGACATATGTTTTAGGCCAGTAATCCTCTTGGTGAGGTACTTTTGTGGTCTTTCCAGCTGTTGGAAGTGTCTTGTGAGGTACATCTCAAATGGGGCATTGTACTCTATGATGGGTCTAATGAGTGACGAGTAGAGGGGCACTATAACCTCTTTATTTCTAGATGCAAACCCTTTAGTAATTAGATGGGCCACATAGAAGGATTTCCTAACTACTTTAGCAATATGATTGTCAAATGAGAGATTACTATCTACCTGAGTCCCCAGATCTCTTATTACCTCTTCTGTATTAAGGGGGCTGCCACCAATGTGGTAATTTGTGGGTGTTTTGTTTTTCCCAAATGGGATGACTATGCATTTTTTGGCATTTAGCTTGAGGCAGTGACTTTGACACCAGGTGTCCATCTCAGTAAGGCCCTTTTGGAGGATGTCTGTGTCAGCCGGAGAGTCAATTATGGCTCCCAGTTTTCAGTCATCGGCAAACTTGGTTAGCCATAGTCCCCTTGTGTTTGCCTGTACTTCTGAGAAGTATATGCCAAACAGTAGGCGTCCCAGGACCGAGCCTTGTGACTTGTTTAGAGTCGGACCTGGAGCCCGCCATACCTCTCAATCTGGAAAAATCAGAAATCTGGATAAAGGCCTATGAAAAATAGTTACAAATCTGTACGCTGATTAAAATAGCATTTGCATACATAATTATGTAACCCCGCCCACTCCAATGGAGTTCTGGGATACCAGCTTTTAAACACAAACTGGAAAACAGACAAAATATTAAATACAAAACAGAATAGTGATTTATTTATATTAACATTAGAACGTGTACCATCAAACTTTGAGCTTGTGAAAAAAACTGAGAATTTTCTTTTATAAAAATAAAATTAACTGCTTCTATATTAAATTGCTACCTGCATAGTTCTGCTGTCATTAACTGACTGACACTATTCTGAAAGCCACAAATAAAGGAGAGTCAACAGAATCATTTTCATAAAACTACTCAAAAACATATCAGAATCCCTTGGACTTAAAAGAGCAGCACAACTGACACAGACTAATTAATAAAAACGTTCTCAAAGAAAAATCTTCTATCAGCCAGTTTACAGAAAGAGTTGTAAACTTCTAGAATAAATTGCCATCACACATGAAAGACAGCCAATATTTAGAAGCTTTTAAAAAAAATAACTGGATATCCATTTCCATAAAGTCTGTTATCAGTATTAAGAAGCTGTTTCAGCATTTGGCCCACGCTTGTTTTTAAACCACTCTGAAAGAATTCCTGGCAAAATTCTGGGCACACAGTCATCATGCCTGCATGGTTGCATACACAGACGCCTCCCTACCCAGTTCCACAAACACATTTCTCTTTCTCTCAGCAATACACTTGAGAATTAAGTAAACACACCATAATGTAGTCCTTAAGTTTCTCTCGGCAGGGAAGTGCACTTGAAAATTAAGTAAAATAATGTCTCTAAGTTTCTCTAGGCAGTACACTTGGGTAGAGAATTAAGTAAACACACTTGTAATACAGAAAGTTTCTCACATTCAGAATAATGCAGTTTCTCTCGGCAGTACACTGTACACTCCAGCAGAGAATTAAGTAAACAGTAACAGCTTAAGGAGCCGGGAAGAAAGCTGTGCATTGAATAAACCCGCAGACCAACAGTAACCCAAAATAATGCAGTTTCTCTTGGCAGTACACTTCAGCAGAGAATTAAGTAAACAGTAACATCTTAAGGAGCCAGGAAGAAAGCTGTGCACTGAATAAACCCAGACACCAATAACAGCTTTGTAATATCCTTTCTCTAAAATTTTCTCAGCAGTACTCTGCACAGCTTAAGGAGCTGGGAAGAAAGCTGTGCACTGAATAAACCTGCGGACCGACCATTAAAGTAAGAAGTGAAGTGTTGTGCGGTGACTAAACCACAAATCACACACATTTTTGTACAGTGGAAAGTCTAAAGTAAAATGTTTCTACCCTCCCCAAAACAATCCACCTCAAAGCTGTACACATGGGAAGTAACCGGGTCTGGGACCTTGGACTCTCATACATCGGTAAATTTTATATGAAAAGAAATTGTGAAAGAAACAAACTATAAGCAATCGGGATGTATGTGACGGACATGCTGTCATACAGGCTGTCGAAAAGCGCTGCAAAATACCAACAGATGGACCGAGTCATTTTCTTTTGTACATACCTTGTGCCTCACACACACACACACACACACACACACACACACACACACACACACACACACACACACACACACACACACACACACACACACACACAGACACACCACTCCTTACCATTCTACATCGCACCAAACAGGTGTCTTCATTCACCCAGGCCAGCTGTTTTGGCTCACATCTGAAGCAGCTAGTTGTTCCTGCCATTCCACTGTTCCTGCTCGCATTTGAAGCAGTTTGTTTCCTTACATGATCCAACAGCCAGGTCAGCCTTTCTCGCTTGCATTTTGAAGAAGCGGCCAGCCGGAAATGCGTGAGCTCCTTGACTGGATGGTAGAGGGAGCTGACATCATCGCGCAGGCTGGAATCCCCAAAGGAGCTGATGTCATCGCGTATGTGATGACGTCAGCTCTAACAGCCACGGAAATTTAAAAAACTAAAAAACAAAAAGAAAAAAAATCGGAAATGAAGGGGTGCCACTCGGGAATCGTGGCACCCCTTCATTTGAACCCCAAAACTCGGTAAAAACGGAGTAATTCGGCACGGTTGAGAGGTCTGGAGCCCGCTATTCTTACCATTTGAGTTCTGTCTGTAAGCAGGTTGGCAACCCATCTCGTGACGTAGGGGTGTATGTTCAGACCGGTGAGTTTTTTTGTAATACCGGAGTGGGGAAATGGTGTCGAAAGCCTTGGCAAGATCAAGGTAGGCTGTATGAACCACCTTTCCCTCATCTATGGCCTTAGTGACTGTCTTGAAGAAGTCAAACAGGTTTAGTAGGCATGATCTGCCCTTAACAAAGCCGAACTGGGTTGGGTCAAGTGTTTGGCGGTACCCAATGTCTTTGTTAATGAGTTCCATGATGATGCGCTCCATAGCCTTGTAGACCAGGCTAGTCAGGCTTATGGGGAGTTAGTTACCAGGGTCAGTTGTGGCCCCTCCTTTGTGAAGAGGAATACCCATTGCTGTGCACCATTCTATTGGCGTGTAGCCTGTGGAGAGGCTGAGGTTGAACAGCATGCTTAGGTGGGGGGCTAGTTCGTTCTGTAGTTCGTGCAAGACGCAGCCTGGGACACAATCAGGTCCCATTGATGCTGTGTTTTTGGCTTTTGAAAGGGCGGTTTTCACCTGTGCGTGTGTGATTTTTGGGACACTACACTTTTCCAGTATTGTTGTGGGCCCTTTTGGAGGTGAGAGGGGGGTGACGTTTGCACTGAATCTATCTGCCAGGATGTTGGAAATATCAGTAGGTTCAGTATATTTTGTGCTATTTTGCACTAGTTCAGTGCATATCTGCGAGTTGCCACTTAGATTCTTAACATAGCTAAAGAAGGCTTTGTGGTTATCTTTTGAATCCTTGGCTATTTTTCTTTCAAAGTTAGCCTTAGATGATTTCATGAGGGACCTTAGTTTCTTATTGATACTGATCAGGGATGTCTTTCCTTCTTGGGATTTGCTTTTTTTCTGAACTAGTTTCCTCCTTCTATTGTATAGCCTGTTTATTGCAGGGGTCCACCAAACTGGTTTCCTTCTCTTAGAGGAGTGAGTCTTGGTTTTGCTAGGGATGGCACAATCCATGCATCCTTGTATGTGCTCATAGAGTGCATTTGTAAAGGTTTCTACATTTTGGGCAGTGTTATCCTTTAGCGTGGGGGCTATGAAACTTACCACCTCTGAGGTGAGGTTTGCTTTAGAAAAGTTTTTTACTGTGGTTTCCTTAGTTGGGTGTGGTGGTGGGGTGTGGACATCCAGAGTGATTAGTTTATGGTCTCATCCAACCAGTGATGGGTTGACCTCCAGTGTGGAACACCTGTCGCCCATGTTGGTGATGACCAGGTTCAATATGTTTTCAGCTCTGGTAGGGAAGTTTACCAGCTGATCCAGGGCATTTGAGTTGATGAATTCCAGGAAGCGCTGGGCCTGGGAATTTGTACTCGAGTAGTTTTCCTAGTGAATGGTAGGGTAATTGAAATCGCCCAATATCAGGGTGTTCGGTAGGATCTTCATGTTTTCCAGTGTTGCCAGAAAGGTGGAGTGGTGGTCCTGAGGGTGATCTGTAGCAGGCCACAATTTGCATTGCAGATTTACCTGATGTTAGTTGCACATGCATGATCTCAGAGGTATCATGTTGTGCCACTAACCTGGGGGTGTAGGTATCCTTGATGAATATGGATACACCCCCTCTTTTTGTGTTTTGGTCCATGTTCTGTGGCCGAAACATGTGGCATGAGTTGTAGCCCGGTAGTGCTGGGGTGCTCTCTGGAGCCTTGAACCAGGATTCAGTTACTGCACAGATGTCGACGTTCTCCATACTGAGGAGTGCTTCGAGCATGTGCATTTTAACATTTATACTCCTGGCGTTGAGTAGCATAACAATCAGTTTTTTGTTAATTGTGCTATTTACAGAGGTGGATTTGACTTTTGAGCCATGCCTAAAAAAGGCACTAAAGGGGCAGCAAGAGCCTTGGCCAGTATTCAAAAACCTAGGGGTGACAGGTGCAAGCTGTCTCTTGTGAAGCATCGTGGTCTGTCTAGAATGTCGTCCCAGACTGACAGACACTGGATCCCCTTTGAATGACACCAGAAGCTTAGGCAATTGTTGAAATCGATAATTTTTTCTTTATACTGAGGTATCATTCTTGGTGAGGGCAGGATGCTACTCAGGGTCAGTGTCATACCAGCCTGGGCTGCATGATCAGATAGCTCTTCCATGTCTCTTTTCATGTAGTCCAGAGAGGTACGTCTCAGGTCATTCACACCAACATGAACAATGACAGAGTCATATTTGTACTTGTTCTGGAGTGACCTGAGTGCTTGTGTTATGTGGCGGATTCTGATTCTATCAAAAGTCCTAGATCCATATATATATATATATATATATATATATATATATATATATCTATATACATATATATATATATATATATATATATATATATATATATATATATATGTGTGTGTGTGTGTGTGTGTGTGTGTGTGTGTGTGTGTGTGTGTGTGTGTGTGTGTGTGTGTGTGTGTGTATATATATATATATATATATATATATATATATATATATATATGTATATATATATATATATATATATATATGTAAATATGTATAAGTATGTATTCATATATATATATATATATATATATATATATATATATATATATATATATATATATATATATATATATATATATATATATATATATATATATATATATGGGTCTACTTGATATGGCCGAAATTTCAAAATGTTGACTTTCATATGGCCAAGACCATATAATCGACATTTGAAATCTTGACCATTCAAGTAAAACACAAAACGCATACACAAACTTCCCTTACTGCTGCTCCGCCCCCCCACACCCCGTAACTTTAATATACCAACTCCAAGATCGCACTACAGTGCGGAAGTGGAAATTTTTCCATTCCTCACTGTAGCATGATGCCGGTTCCCCATGGTTGACATTTCAAATGTCGATCATATGGTCTCAGCCATATGAATGTCGACATTTTGAAATGTCAACCATTAGAAGGGGACCCACATAGATATATATATATATATGTATATATATATATATATATATATATATATATATATATATATATATATATATAAACATATATAAATACATTTTCCCTAATGTTGAATGACTGTGCTGCATGATATGTTTGAAAAAACATCAGATGCATCAACAGCTCAGATGGCTTAGTGGCACATTACAGTGGCTATGGTGTGCAGGCTCCTGGGTTCAAGGCTTACAAGGACTGATTATTTTGTTGCTGGACAGAACAAGGGCTTTTGGATACAGAGTGATTAAGGCACTTTTAAGCAGTTGTAAGCGGGTTTGCGTGGGTTTGCACAGCTGTAAGCAATGCTAACTTTCAGTTAAATATGCTTACAGACATTCTTAAAACTGCTTAATCTGTGTAGACATTGCTTAGTGCCATGCAAATCAGCTTAATCCCGCTTACTACTGCTTAAAAGAGCTTAATTCCAATTACCCCTGTGCAAATCTCTTCAAAACAAAAGAAAAAAGGGGTGATAAGAAAGTTATGAAAAAGGGGGCACACAGAGGAAAAGACAATAGGGAAAGTAGCTAGGGATCTGAAGGGGTCTATATTATATTCTTGAATGTCGACAATGTCGAATCTGACATTGTTGACATGAGAATATCGAATGCTCAGAATCTCCAGCGTGTAAACAGAAATCTCTGTAAGGGGATATTTCCATTTACTGCAATGTAGTACATTCTCAGAGTTGGTATATTTAAGTAGCGGGGGGTGCACGGGGGCTTGCCCCCCTGCTTAAACTGATTAGGGTACTTTTTTATTTATTTATTTTTTTTTTAAATGCTTGAGATTCTGAGCGTTCGATATTCTCGTGTTGACAATGTCAGATTCGACATTGTCGACATTCGACAATATAATATAGACCCTGTGCAGGATAGGTGTAGGGAAAGTCCATAGCTGTCCATTTCTTCTACAACAACAGCTGTGCATATATACTGAATTTGGAGGCATATTTGGACACTCAAACCCTTGAGAGAGGGGTGAGGACAACAATAATGTGTTGTGAAGCCAATTAGACCAGATTACATGTGTCCAGTGGACACATGTGTGAAATGGACAGTTATGTATGGGGCAAAATTTTGGGGGGGAACATATTGCCCTTTTTTATTTTTAAGGTGAGAGTTGGATGTTGGGGAAGGATAGTAGGTATATTTGGGAGGTAGGCTAGGTAGGAAGACAGACAAGACAGCATACAGGGGTGGTATATGACACATGTGGGGGGTAAACACCTTGGACAGGAGGGGTGTTTGGAAATCGGAACCCCATGAGCCCCCATATGGAAACAGTGGGACTGAAGTCCCCACCCATGGGCAGTCACCACAGCCCTGAAGGTGGCTGTGCTGGGGGCTGAGCAGGAGGGGCAGGCTGACCCTCTAATTGCACCATGCAGCCCTCAAGCTGACGGTATCCTGTCTGCACCTGGTCCTGGGCAGGAAGAGCCCCATCCCCTGAGGCAGTTCCACCTGAAGGTGGTGCAGGACCAGCAGACGAGGAGGTCTTGAGCTGGGTCCCAGACATGCTGGGGCCTGGTGCTACGGCAACATGATGTGGGAGAGGTGGGTCCGCTGGGACCGGCATTCCAAAACGTGCTATTGTGTTGCAGTTTTAGAACATATGTGGGTTAGTAATAGTCAACACAATCCAGGGTTAGTTATAACAGCATGCATAGATATTCCCATTAACCCAAAAGAACAGATTTGGAACAGTTGCATAGCAAACAGAACACATGCATATTTGGAACCACAGTGGCCATTACAACAGCATGCATGTTACATTGATAGCAACAGGCCACCAATGACAGTATTTCAACATGAAATCATTAATAGAAACACATTTCAATTTTTGTTGAACAATAGGACATATGTCCCAACAGTATCTTTGGTGTAAAACATACCAATTGTTTTATGTGTTTAGATTATTGTTGCAGATATGGTGGGGAGGGAAATATGTCAATTAACAATGTGTATATCCTTGCAGTACTCAGAACTTTAATGATCATTTCTCTAATCATTACTCTACAGGTATTATTACAATACCCTATGGCCTTGGTTTGGCCAGTGGTGTGCTTGTACACAGTGTATAATTCAACCGTCTTATAGTTACTTTCTACTTCTCTTAGCTTGAAGACCTGTGAGGGGAAGGTTTGTTAACACTACTTGACTGTTTCTACACATATTCCCAAAATCCTAGTTAAAATTATGCATACACCTTACTACCACTCCGAGGATTCAAACCATGGCTGTGTCTGCTAAAAGTAAAACAATTTGTGTTTCATCAGAGTGAGCTATTAAGAAACTGCTTTCTTGTCTTTCTGTGCTTTCTAAGTCTCTCTTGGTTGTACAATCTGACCTTGTAATTACAATATTCTTATACAGACATTCCTAGACATATTTTTCATGTAGCACAGGGTGGGAAACAGTGGTTAACACAACATTACTATTTAGATATCGGATCTTGGTGAATGCAACATGTCAAGCCATACAATACCAGAGTAAACACAACCAGTCCAGGATTTAGACATTTATTGCCAGGCACTTGGAAGACCTGTGGAGGTAATGTTTGTTAGCCTAGATTAAATTATTCATACAGCTTACTACCACTCCCGGGATTCAAACAATGGCTGTATCTGCTAAAAATACAACAGTTTGTATATCATCAAAGTGAGCTATTGAGAAACTACTGCATCTTTTTTCAATGTTTTCTATCTAAGTCTTTATTAGTTGTACAATCTGACCTTGTAATTATAACATTCTTATACAGACATTCTAGACATATTTTTATGTGGCACAGTGTTGGAAACAGTGGCTAACACAACATTACTATTCAGATATCAGATCTTGGTGAATGCAACATTTCATGCCATAGAATACCAGAGTAAACACAACCAGTCAAGGATTTAGAACATTATTGCCAGACAGTTACACTTTTATTTAAATATGACCTATATGGCACTATTACTGTCATATTGTCTAGTTTATTCAGTACAAACCATACACATTTTATACTGCCAGGTGACATTTTACTCCTTTATATTTATTTGGTATGACTACTGCAAGCAGGATTGTTACTAACCAGCCTCGCAACTCAGCCTTTGCAACTTACTGGCATTGGCTTCCTGGTTCACAGCCCGCTCAGCTGGAGATGTAATGAAAATAGAGAAACATTTAGGCATACCTATCCATCACATACACAGGCTGGACTTTGGTAAACAGTTATTGCTATGAATACTTACACACTACTGGGACATCTCCCTTGTCGCTTGCTTCTTGGACCCACTGTTCCAAGAGCTCCCTCTTCCTCCATTTCAAGTCGGCATAGTGGTGCCGGACCTGCTCACTAGTCCGAGGGATACCAGTGGCACTGGTGAGATCACGGGCTAAACTTTCCCAGGCTTCTGCTTTATATCGGAAGCACTGGTACTGGTCCTGCAGCAGTCTCAAGTCATGTTTTTTTACCAGGAGTCCTACCATGACCTTGGACTCCTGTATGCCCCAGCACTGTGCCTGAAAGTGCATGCCCTCTCCAATACCTGCCATACTGCCTACAGTGGAGAGCTACAACCAGTTATGAGCTGTATTCCCACCTGCAGGGTTTAAATATGGCCAAATTCTCACCCTTTGCAGTGATTGGATGGTTTTGAAAATGCTGAGCTAAGATAAGCTACAAGGAAACCTGCTTAGCTATGGTTGTCAGTGCTTAAAAGGGCAGGTTCAGCATTGCTTACCAATGGGCAAATCCACTTAAATGGGCTACTCATTGCTTAGCATTCATAGTTACACAATGCTTACACCCGGTCAGCATAGCTGTGCAATGCTTAGCATTACTTATGTTTTTTTATTGGACTACCACCTGTATGGGATTGATTCATCATTCATTGCATAATATAGATTTATTTACCTTCCCTGACATCCCCAGTGTGCTGTAATTGCATTTATTCTTGTGTGACTATACTGTATGGGGCACTTGTGTTTATATGGGGGTTTCACTACTTTATTACACTGACACCTCACATCTGGGCCTAATACACTACTATGGTTGAGAAATATGAGTTACTTTCTACATAAATATACAAATAAATTAAAATTGTAATGTTTACACATATAAAATGGAAATGGCTTTGGTGAGGCTTGAACTGTGAATGACTACATGCAAGGCATATACTCTAACCACTATACTGTTACACGTATGCTTATGTGTGCTGTGTATTGCTATTTAACTTATGGTGCCATTTCAGCTGGGCTAAGTGTAGCTAAGCAACTGGCACACCCGCGCAGCTACGCTTAAACTTTATTGCAAATGTGAAAAAAATGTATTTGTTTTGTTTTTTACTTCGTACCCTTCAGAATATCCATGCTAATGCTAAACCTGTTATTCTATCAACTTTTTGGCTTTGTAGGAAAATTGTCCTTTATAGCTTTGTCCAGATTTCTTACTCTGATGGGTTGGGAGGTGTGCATTGTGTACTTCATACCCTGCCAAAAATTCATGCTTATGCTAAACCTGTTGTTCTGTCAACTTTCTGGCTTTTTAGGGACGATTGTCCCTTATGGCTTTGTCCAGATTTTTTACCCTGATGGGTCAGGGGTATTATGAGTGTTCTCACTCTATTTAAATTGACGTATGGCAATTCTGGTGTGCAGTGGGCATGTGTATTGTGAGAGCACTGCTCTCAGACACACCCCCTGCACTCGTAACATGGAACTGTGTCCATTTTGCAGCACGCTTTCATGAATATGCATGGCGAGCTGCCGTGCTGCACGGAAATGGTCCCTTCCATGCAGGAATAAGCTATTCTTGCATGGAAGTTTATTGAATCCGAGGGTTAGTATTGAAGTCAGCCTGGACCAATTTGCCAATTAAGCTAACAGACAGTGTCATCAGATTTGACAGTGATTACACCTCTTCAATTATCACCGAAAGAAAAGAAGCTATTCCATTTATGAAAAGCTTCAAGAAATTGGATATAAAACCCAACTGGTTTTCCCTGATAAAATGAAGATCTTTCTTCCAGATGGACAAAAGATCTTTAATACATTATAAGAAGCATTAGAATACACACAAAAGAAGAAATTATTTGATAAACCTGAAGATACAGTTTGGTCAAATACTAATTTAAAAAGGCATGCAACTAAAAATGGTTGGACTCTAAAAGAAAAAAAGCACAGAAAAATGAAAGAAAAGTGATGTCACATTTATTTAACTAATTTGGTAGTTCCTTATTATTAATCCTAATACTGCATCTTCGTAACCAAAACATAAGGTAAATGCTTAAGTTTTCTTGTATGAACAATACACTTATTGTTTATATACTTATTATTTTAAATGTTTTGCTTTACAATACTTCTACTTCATATAAATGTATACAGAGAACTACATGTAGAGGGGGCTATAGAGATATATATGTTTCTCATTTAAATTTGCTGATGCAGTTATCTCCCCTTAAATAAAAAGAAAGAGAAACATTTGTAATGGTAATGTATGTGTAGCAGTCCTCTTTAGTTTCACTAATTTAATTACTGCTGTGTTCTAATATTATTAAGAGTTACGCATTCCGTATTTTTTTAAATACTTGATCACTGTAGATCTTTCTGTAATGTATGTTATATTTTTATAATTATTTGAGAGAGCGTACTAAGGGCTCTTGATTTGGTCCAGGAACCTTATTATAACCATTTAGCTTTACTATTTTAATAAAAATGTCCTTTAGTCAGTTTGTCAATCATTTTGCTAGATTTAACAGTTATTTTTTTGTTGTCCAACATGGACAAGGTGATTGTGAGCTTTTTTAAAAACATTTTGAGCCCTTCATCTGCTTCTTTTCTGCTTAAACTAAAATTGTATATGAAAGAATGATTTCTTATTAGCTCGAGCTAACCTGACACCAAGAATAGTTTTCACATACTGCTTGAACACTGTACATGTGAGATGCATCAACATGAACTTTGACCTGACTCAAAGCAGGAAAAAGATTAAGAAATGAATCCATACAAATGAAATAAGTTGATGATAAGTAAATAAAAGCATCTTATTAATGTCAAAATGAATATTTTTCTATTTGAAATGAGCTATACTGTGCTTCCCAAACAGAAATAGAAAGAATAACTAATTTTATCAACATGTACATACCTGATGGCATATGTTTAAGCGGTATAATCAAAATATGTATTACAGGCTGTATGAAGAAAAATAGATGCCATAATCTACCTGCAGTAGAGATGTTGGTTCAGCAATGGAACAGTCATGTAGTCTACACCTGCCACTTTTGTATCTGATATCTATTGCTTCAGTGTTTAAAGAGTTTCAGTTAAGTAATACACGTCTATCACCTGAATACTAGTTATAAATAAGGGTAAAGTCAGTGCACTGCTTTAATAGCTGTCCAGCATGAATTGTTTATATGTGAGCAAATTAATGAAAAAAAAATACCAGGCTTTGCAACTCCTCACATACTCCCCTTTACTCTTCAATTTGGATGCTACACTGCCATTTATATAGTTTGTGGGGGTGATGGCAAGGACTTGTACTGTTGAAAAAAATTCTACCTTGCAAATAGATATTGTTATGATTAATATAAACAGGAATGTGCTTTCTAATCAGAAAAAGTAATAAATTCTGTTCTAACATGTAATGATATTTTGCTCTTAGAAATGTCATCCGTTGGGGTGCATGGCTAAGATGGGCTCTGGATAACAGCAGATTCTTTCATCTCCACCATGATAACTACTTAAACCAGGGAATTTTGTCTCTAAATTCATTAAATGGAACTTTTTTTCTACCAATTCTATTTTGGGACAACATCCTCTACAATAATATTTAAAAAAAAAACAGAACTGGACAAATTTTCCTGTCAGAAATTCATTTGGAACTATTTTACTCATCACAAGTCTTCAGAATGAGCTTCTCAAAAGCAAACAACCAAGATTCAATCCTCAGAAAAGAACTTCAAATGATATTGACTAACCTTCAGGACTTAACAACTAAAACATTGAAGGAAACAATACGGTAAGCTTTTTAACTTCGTGGCTCCCAAAAACTCTAGACTTACCTGATGCATTTTTTTTCAGTATAGAAAGAGCCCATAGGTCCCTATCTTCCTCTAATACTAACAAGAATATACCTAAATCAGTGATAGAAAGATTTTTGTCATCTTATGATAAACAGATGGTATTAAAAACTGCTTGGACAAAAGCACCAATAAAAGTCAATCCCCCGATTTACTAATCTTCCATGCAGGAATAGCTTAGTCCTGCGCAGAAGTACCTGTTTAGGAGGAGGATGGCAGTGCTCCATGCATATTAATAAGGCACGCTGCCCGAGCTCCTAGGCTTACATGGAGTGTGTAAGAATGTAGGGGGTGTGTCTGAGAGCAGAGCTCTCAGAATAAACATGCCCCCACAATGTAGAACAGCAGAAAGGGGTAAGAAATGAGCGAGACCACTCATAGACGTCCTCATATCCCCAACAACAGTCCCCCATGTGTACGACAGCAACAGTACATATATATAAAAAGAAGAAACCCCTTTATTTATTTATTTTTTAAATTCGAGTGAAGCTAACCATAAGTGTGCGAGTGTGCCCATCGCTTAGCTACAGTTAAAGCAGCTTAAAAGACTGAAAAGGATAACAAGGAAGATATATGCAAATGAAGGAGCACAGCAATGGTGTAGTGGGCAGAGCATTCGCCTAAATAGCAGGCATTCTCGGTTCGAGTCCCACTGCAGCACAGTCTGTTTTACATGGCAAAGCACGTTATAACCAATATTTTTGTTGCAAAACCCACTAAATAACATATATTTATGAACTGGAATACTGCAGGAAATGCTCATGTGAAGTGTCAGTGTCATAATGAATAAGGCACTTATAAGCAGGTTTAAGCATAAATAAGCAGTAGTAAGCATATGTAAGCACTAATAAGCATGTTTAAGTGTGTTTGTGCAGAGGTGAGCACTGCCTAAACAGATTTAGCAATTTAGAAGCTAACTGAGTGTAAGAAACTGTAACCGGAAGTTAGCAGTTCTTACCGCCATGCAAACAAGTGCAAACCCGCTTACAACTGCTTTAAAGTGCCTTAATCACTCTGTATCCAATGGCCCGTGTTCTGCCCAGCAACAAAATAAACAGCCTCAGCAAGGCTCAAACCCAGGACCCTGTACACCATAAACAAAATGATTTATCACTAAGCCATGCCAGATATATATATAACTCTCATGTTTTCACAAACATATCATCCAGCCCAGTCATGAAACAGTACAGAGAATGTATACCAACATGTAGATGTATGTGTGTGTACATATATTAATATCGAAACAGATACAACATATCTATATATGTATGTGTGTATATATATATATATATATATATATATATATATATATAAATATATACATATATATGAATATATATGAACATATATACATGCAAACGCCTACATCTACACATATATATGTCGACACCTATATATCGACATATACACAGCAAGTTACATATATGTACACAGATATATATCTCTGTAGGTATATACGGACATAGTTACATATATGTAAGCAAATATATTTACCTCTATAGGTATATATGGCCATACATCTGTAGATAGCACTGGTAGATTAACAGAAACATATATGTCCACATGCACCTTTAATGGGGTTGAGAGGCCCCAACAATATATGTCTTGTACGAATTGGCATACCCCCCCACAGCCAAACACATCTGCCTTGCAATACACTACCAAGTGTTGCAGATCCCATAACCAGGACCTGACATGACATGGACACATGATGTTAACAGTACTACATCCCACCTGTATGATGTCAGGCTGGTATTGATAACATATCATGCAGTACAGTCTGGCTCACATAGGAAATGTAAAATGTGGAAGCTATCAACATCCCCAGGATACATATACACAGACACATATATGCAGATACAGATATACATAAATATATATATATATATATATATATATATATATATATATATATATATATATATATATATATATATATATATGACTTCAACAATTAGCTAAGCTTCTGGTGTCATTATAAGGGGATCCAGTATCTCTCTGCCTAGGATGACGTGGTCAACAGATCACAATGCTTTGCCAGAGATGGCCTGCAGCTGTCGCCCCTGGGATTCCAGATACTGGCTAAGGTTCTTGCTGCCCCTATAGTGCCTTTTTTAGGCAAGGCTCAAATGACAAATTCACCACCATAACAGGAACAGGCAAACAAAAACTGAGGGTAATGCTACTCAATGCTAGAAGTCTAAATCTCAAAATGCACTCACTCGAGGCACTCCTTAAAATGGAGAACATCGATATCTGTGCAGTGACTGAGACCTGGTTCAAGGATCTAGAGAGCACCCCTGCATTACCAGGCTATAACTCATACCACACTTTTCGGCCATCTAGCCTGGACCAGAACACCAAAGGCGGAGGTGTGTCCATATTCATTAAGGATATCCACACCTCCAGGCTAGTTGTGCAGCATAATGCATCCGAGGTTATCCAAGTGCAACTAACTCTGGGCAAAACTGCAATCCAAATTGTAGCTTGCAACAGATCCCCCACCATGCCCCAGGATTCCACCTCATCTTTTCTTGATGTACTGGAAAATATTAGGGTTCAACCAAACACCCTAAGAATGGGCGATTTCAACTACCCCACCATTAACTGGGAAAACTACTCATGTACCAACTCCTTTGCTCAACGCTTTCTGAAATTCATAAATTCCAATGCCCTGGATCAACTTATCCACACCCCCACCAGAGGCAACAGTATCCTAGACCTAGTCATTACCAACATGAGAAACCTGTGTTACACACCTGAAATCAATTCCTCGTTGGTCAGATCCGACCATAAGCTAATCACCCTAGCTATCCACATCCCACCTCCACCCACCATTAAGGAAACTACAGTAAAAAAATTTCTCCAAAGCCACCTTCATGCTTCTTAAGACAGACGTTGCGAACTTCATGACACCCATGCAGATGGACAATACCATTATGACTGCTGAATCATACACAAATGCACTCTATAACCACTTACAGGACTACATGAATCGTGCTATTCCAAGCAGAACCAAGATGCTATCCTCCAAAAAAAGGAAGCCAATCTGGTGGTCCCCTGCCATAAACAAACTCTACAACAGAAGGAAGAAACTGTTGCAAAAGAGAGTAAAATCCCATGAGTGGAGGAGCTGCCTGGTCAGCCTCAGTAAGAAGCTGAGATCCATTATAAGATCCTCCAAAGCTAGCTATGAAAACAATATCACCACTGATTCCAAGGGCAACCACAAAGCATTCTATAGTTATGTCAAGAATCTCAATAGCAACACCCAGATCTGCTCTGAGTTATAGCACAATGGCACAAAAATTGCAGAACCAACTGATATTGCCAACATCCTGGCAGATAGGTTCAGATAGGTTCAGAAGAATGCAGAGTCTCTGTAATCACATCTATGCAGGTAAAAGCTGCACTCTCTAAAAGCAAAACCTCAGCATCCATGGGACTGGACAACATCCCAGGCTGCGTTTTACACGAACTTCAGAATGAACTGGCTCCCCACCTAAGCACTATGTTCAATCATAGTCTCATGTCAGGCATTGTGCCCACTGAATGACACACAGCAATAGTTATCCCACTTCACAAAGGGAGAGCCATAACTGATCCTGGGAACTATCGCCCTCTTAGCCTGCCAAGACTGGTCTGCAAGGCCTTGGAACATATCATCATGGAACTCATAAACAAAGACATCGGTAACCTCCAAACTCTGGACCCCACCCACTTCAGGTTTGTGAAAGACAGATCATGCCTTCTGAACCTGATTGACTTCTTTGAGGCAGTCATCAAATTTGGAGACGAGGGTAAGGTGGTTCACACAGTCTATCTTGACCTCGCCAAGGCTTTCGACACTATCCCCCATTCTGGAATTATAGCTAAACTCACTAAACTAGGTATAAATCCCTACGTCACAAGATGGGTTGCCAACTGGTTCACTGACAGAACCCACACTGTAAATGTTGCAGACTCCAAATCTGACTTCAAACTAGTGACAAGTGGAGCACCACAGGGTTCAGTCCTGGGACCTCTCCTGTTTGGTATCTACTTCTCTGAAGTACAGGCTAACACAGAAGGCCTCTGGCTAATGAAGTTCACAGATGGCTGCAAACTAGGAGCCATAGTCGAGTCCCCAAATGATGTGGACATCCTAAGGACCTCACTGAGACAGATGCATAGTGTCAAAGGCATGGCCTCAAGCTCAAAGCCAAAAAGTGCATTGTCATCTCCTTTGGTAAAAACTCTGCACCCATGAACTACCACATAAACAGCAGTCTACTTAATACCGAATGTGTGATAAGATACCTTTGGACCCAGGTGGACAGTAGTCTCTCCTTTGATAATCACATCGCCACAGTAGTCAGGAAATCCTTCTATGTGGCACACCACATCACAAAAGGGTTCTCATCCAGGAAAAAGCGGTCATTGTCCCCCTCTACTTGGCATTCATTAGACCCATTATAGAGTACAATGACCCTTTTGGAATGTACCTCACAAGACATCTGCAGCAGCTGGAAAGGCCACAGAAGTACCTCACAAAGAGGATTACTGGCCTCAAACAGATGTCCTACACAGACCATCTCAAAAAACTCCAGCTTTACTCTGTAGCATATCACCTACTCTGAGGAGATCTCTGCCTAACATATAAAACTATGTTAAACCCAGAGCTGTTGGACATGCTACACCTTAAGAAATCCCAATCCCTCCAAGCTACATGCTCTAGGGTTCTAAACCTTGTCACCACAATAAACAGGACATGCTGGAGGGATAGATTCCTGTCCCAGAGACTTCCTATACTCTGGAACAAGCTACCCATCTATGTCAAACAAAGTTCCTCATTAGCACTCTTCAAGAAAAATCTTAATGATTGGATGGGAAATAGGAAATACACCCTGGGGATCACTTCTGTTGCTCTGCTCGACAGGGGCACAGGAAATTAACTTTCTTGGGTGGCGTAAGCCAGGGAACCTTGTTGGTTAGGCTTACTTAGGCCCATGGGCAGATAGCCTAGTACCTACCTATGAACCTATGAACCTATAGATATACATGTGACTACACATACACACACAGAGGTATGTACAGCAAGATACTTATGTAGTAGGTGCACACAGTATGGTACAGCCACTATTTCTACAGTTAACACCCTAACAACTGGACACTGGATGAGCCACCTATACAAATGACATTTGTTGCCTGCAACATATACCCACAGAGAGGTCATAGGATAAACACCACACACAGGTTTGCAGAAATGGGATACCTTTATTTGTGTGCTATTACAGATTTATATGCCATGTCATATAGCTGTTCAGACACTGACATCCATATCAACAGAGTAATGCAACTGTGAAACAGTTATACTAATACAGTAGTCTGGAAAGGTCCACAACTGTTGCTGTCCAGGCCAAGCCCTTCAAATTGTACATTAGTAACGACAGACTGGGCCACAAGATTCCACACAATCAACAGTAAGTGATGCAGGTGTATAGTCCAGCAGACTCTATCTACACTCTGTACATAATCACTAGGTGGTAAAGACTTCAGTTGACCAACTGGAATATAACTGTTACACAACAAGGCATAATTGACACCATCACAGGCACACTGGCAAACAGAGCAGTCTGTATTGCAGGAGGCAGTAGGCCTTCAGTAATCCACTTTATGTAAGTAATGTCAAGATAGGTGACATGTATTTTATTTTATTTATTTATTTATTTGCAGTTGGTTTACCAGGATAGTCCATTGGGCCAAGATGAACCCATTTTCAATGGAGTCCTGGGGAGAAAAGCTCCAAACAATTGAGGTTACAGTAGGTTATTAAAGATGATTATACATTGTAAAAATTTCAGTAGACAAATAAACAAATATTACAATTAATTCAACAAGTGATGACACATATCAAATACAAAATTAGAAGGATTTTACAAAGTTAGAAATGAGAAGTCATTGCATATTAAGTGTCATGCACTTAAGAGGTAGAGTGCAGAGTATTCTTGCAGATACCATAGTAATAGTAAGAATGTAAGAGTTAGGTGAAATGATAAAGTGAGATCACAGGTGTAAGCAGGGGAAGGAAGGAATGTTAGTATCCAGTGTTAGTTAAGTGGGGTGGGAGCAAGAGTATTCCCAGTGGGATAGTAGATATGAATGAAGAGATTTTTTGAAAATAAAATGGTTAGAGGTGATACGGATAGATGGAGGTAGGGAGTTCCAGAGGCATGCTAGGCAATGTGATAGAAGGTTTTTGCCTGGGGGACGAGTTGGTATGTGCACTTGTAATAGATTTTAGTTGTTAGACCTTAATATTCTATCAGGTATGTGCATTTTAAAGACAGAAGACAGGGAGGGGCAGAGGGAGGGGTTGAAAATGAGCTTATGTGCGAGAGATAGTTGAGTATAGGTGAGATACTTGGGTAGTTCTAGCCATTTTAATTGTTGGAGAGAGGAACAGTGGTGGGTGGAGGACTTTTGGCTGGTAGCAAACTTGGCGATTTTGTTGTAGCAGGAGGAAAGTTGTGTTTTCAGGGAGGTTTGTAGATTAGTTTGAAGTGGAGCTCCATAGAGTAGGGAGGGAATAAGAAAGGAAGTAGAGAGAATGATTTTAGTGGCAGTAGTAAGGAAGTGGTTTTGTCGATAGAGCATGCCTAGTTTTTGATGGGTGTTTTTGATATTTAGTTGAAGATGGAAGTTGAATTTTAGTTGGTTATCAATTAGGACTCCAAGTAATTTGGTCTCTGTCACCAGTTCCAATGGAATGTTATTTTGACTAGTAATAGAGAATGTGTTTATATTGAAAGAGTTGACTTTAGAGGGGGTGAATATCATTAATTTGGTTTTAGAGGCATTGAGCGCTAGATGATGTTTTTCCATCCATTGCTCAGTGGTTGAAAAAGCATCCTGAGTTAGCTTTAGGAGTGTAGGGATAGATGTGGCAGTGCAGATAATGGTAGAATCATCTGCATATTGGATGATGTTGGTGAGAGGGATGGCGCTGTGAAAATCATTTATAAATATGTTGAAGAGGAGGGGACCTAATATGGAGCGTTGGGGGACTCCGGTTGGGGTATTAAGAAATGAGGAGGTTGCCTTTTTCCATTTTACTGCTTGATATCTATTGGATAAGTAGCTGGAGAACCAGTTCAATGATGAGGGAGATAGGTTAAGTTTTGAGAGTTTGGTTAAA
Source organism: Protopterus annectens (assembly GCF_019279795.1). NCBI lineage: Eukaryota > Metazoa > Chordata > Ceratodontiformes > Protopteridae > Protopterus > Protopterus annectens. The sequence goes on from NC_056729.1 coordinate 969,392,430, forward strand.
AGCAAGCTGTATGAAATAGTATCAAAGGCTTTAGAGAGATCGAGTAGAAGGGTAGAGACAATAAGGCCAGAGTCCCGGGCTTTATTAACAGTTTCAAGGAAGGAGAGGAGTGCTGTCATAGTGCTGTGATTAGGTCTGAATCCATGTTGTGTGGGAGATAGTAGGTGATTATCTAAGAGACGTGGTAGGAGTTGAAGTTGGATACACTTTTCAAGGAGTTTAGAGAGGGAGGACAGGATAGCGATGGGGCGGACGTTAGTAACATTGTTATTGTTGCCGCCTTTATGTAAAGGTATGGTGAAGGCCTTTTTCCAGATTTGGGGAACTATGCTTTCTTGGATGGAGCAGTTGATTAGTATGCTAATGGGGTAGGCAATTGCTTTAGCAGCTATACTAAGAAAGTAGGAAGGGATGTCATCAGGAGCATTGGTGCATGGCTTTAGATTTGAAGGAGTTTTTGAATGGTAGAAGTGGATATAGGTTTAAATGAGAATGGAGGGGAGTGTGGAGAGGGGGTGTTAGGAGGTGAGGAAGTGAGAGTAGGAGAGGAGGTGGATGGTAAAGAGTTAGTAGATGTGAATGTGAGAGTGGTAGTAGTGCTAGGTGTAGTGTTGGTAGGGGAGGATGAGGTTGAGTTGGAGAAAGTGTTTGTTAGAGAATGAAGAGGTTAGTTTGGAAATAGATTCAATGAAAAAAGAGTTGAATTGAGTAGCTAAGTCTATATCTGGGGTATTAGGGTCTGGGATGGGGGTGGCTGGTGTACTAGGATTAAGTAGAGTAGAGATGCCCTTCCAGAATGTTTGAGGATTTGTTTTGTTATTGTTTTGGAGTATGGAGAAGTAATTTTGTCGATCAGAGATGATGAGCTTTTTCACCCTGTTTCTAAGTGTCTTATATTCATTATGGATGAGGGGGGTCTTATTTTTCTGGTAGTGTTTCCAGACTTTATCTCTTTGCCGCATTGTTGCTAGTGTGTTTTTGGTAAGCCAAGGGGCAGTTTTCATTTTGATTCTCTTTGTTCTTAGAGGAGCATGGAAGTCTAGTAATTTTAAGAATGTAGTGTTGAAGTGGGCAACAGCATTATCTAGGGGTAATGTTTTTAGACAATTCCAGTTTATTTCTTTTAGGGAGTTAGCAAAGGTTGATGGGTTAAAGTTTTTTTGATTACGGATTGTAATATAGTTGTGGGTGCGATGTAGGAGTAAGGGGAGACGTCGAGAGTAAATGGGTAAGTGGTCACCAAGGGGATCGGGAAGAGTTCCACTGCCAGAAAAATAGTGTGGATGAGAGACTGAGATCCGGTCCAAGATACTGCCACTAGAGAGGTTTTTTGAGGGGCGTGTTATAGAGGTGATTAGCTGTGTAAAATTATGTAAGTTGATGTTAAGTGGGTTTGTGGGAGACTGAATGGAGGCCCAGTTAATATTCATGTCACCTAAGATTATTGTTTCATTGTTAATGTTGTTGGTGAGCCAGGAGAGGATGTCTTCTAGTGTGGAAGTATTATCCCCTGGGGAGATGTAGAGTGATGCTATACATATGTGTTTATGTTTGTTAACTTGAAGTAGTGTTATGAGTAGTTCAGCATTATTAAATTGAAGAATAGGTTTATTATAGGGAGTAACTGACTAGGAGGCTGAGTAGAGGAGAGCTACTCCTCCACCTTTTTTGTGAGACCTGTCTTTTCTGATGATAGAATAGTTTGGTGGAATTATTTCAGAGTCCTTTATATGGAGTTTTAACCATGTTTCTGAGATGGATAAGATGTCTGGTTTATTGTGTTTTAACCAGGCATGGAGGTTCGGGAGTTTGTTAACTATACTTTGAGAGTTTAAGGAGGTGAGTAGTAAGGACTTGATTTTAGTTGTTGAGGAGGTGGGACCTGGGTTAGGATGGATATCGCCTGATAGTAGATTGGTAATGGAATATAGGATTAAGTTGGAGAAGTAATTGGACAGTTTAGAGAATACATTAGGTTGTATTGTGATTTTGTAGGAATTGGAAATTGTTATATGGGAAGAGTGTTTCTGAGTGTTTATAAGTTTATATGGAAAAAGTAGAAGGTTTTTTATAGGGCAAAGGTGGGGGGAAATTGGGATGTTTGTCTGTGGTAGAGAGGAGGTAAGACGGTTAGTTACATGGAAGGATTGGGAGTGGTAGGAATAATAGGGCTGTGTGAGGTAGTAAAGATAGGTTAAGGTGAGGAGTAGAGTTAGTAAGAAGGAGAAGAATGGGGGTTTTGAAAGCATAATGAAGAGGAGCTAATGGTACTTATTAAGTAGTTGTTGAGTAATATTTAGAAGTAGGAGATAATTATGTGAAAATGAGCTATTAGTGACTAAAGTAGAGGTGAAAGTGTGAAAGTTGAGAAGGATTGAGTGCAATGTGGTTTGGGAGTAGGTGTTGAGATAATAAATTATTAAAGTTGGCTAGGAGATTAGTGTATGAGAGGTAAATGAAGTCAATGTTGGTGGGAAAAGGAATGGGTGTTTTCAGGGTATAGGAAAATGATTGGTCTGAAGAGGGTGGGAGAAGGAATGGGTGTTTCTAAAGTATTGGAGACTGATTGGTGTAAATTGGGCGGGAAAAGGAATGGGTGTTTCTGGAGTATTAGAGGAAGATTGGTTGTAATGTTGGTAGGTGTGGCTATGGGGAGATAAAGGTAGAGGTCGTAGGGGTGGGTGAAATTTGGGGGCAGGGTAGGGGAGCGGAGTGAGTCCGCAGGGAAGAAAAGGAAAGGTTAGAGTTTAAAGAGAGTGTAAGAGTAAGTGAATTGCAGTAGATATTAGTGGGGAGAGGGTGCCATCTAGTGGACAATTGGAGAATAGCACCTTAGCACATCAGGGCAAACCCTGGTCTGGGTTGGACTGAAGGGAGAAGGGAGCAAGAGAAGTCAGGGAACTAGGTGAGGGTAAAGAACGGAGATAGGAAAGTAAGAGGGGTTAGGCTGCTGGCTTTCCTGGCAGGGAGCAACAGAACACCTAGCAGGGCTTACAGACTATAGTATTTCAAGGCTAGGCAGCAGATACACATACTTCCTTGAATTCCTCTGGGAGACGCTTGGTATAGGCAGCAGGGTTTGTTGAGATTGCTTTGAGCAATTGGCTGAGAATGTAGTATTATTTGTTTAGGTGTAGGTGTCCACCCAGGCATAATCACAAGGGGTAAACCAGGGCAAAAGCTGGAGAACAAGAGAAAAAAGTGAGAGATAAGTTGTACTTTAGTAGAAAATAACACAGTATCCCTAGAGCAGTAAGCAGAAGAAAAATAGCAATTTTAAGTACAGTGAATTAAATAAATCACATTGGTTAATAGTTGGATTCAGTCAAAAGCACTTGTACAGTGTAGAACAGTTCAGCGTTTCTAGATTGCTCAATTGTACAATTTGCCAGCCTTAAACTCCCTTGAACAACCTTAAATCGAACACTTTTCTGTTTTAAATTCCACGTAAATAAGTTGCCATTAGCAGAGTACATTTAAGGCAGATTTAGAGCGTATACGAGCCCTCCGTTTTACACACATTTTTTTCTAAAAAGGCGGGACAATGTTGCGGTGTTAAAACAGTGTAAAATAGCATCTGAAGTATTATACAGTTAACAAAGTATCAAGCTTCCAAAAATTACTTTCAGTTTTACAAATAGGCGCTGGTAAATGGACAGGGTAATATCACATTGTTCAAAACAGTTAGTAAGCTTGTAAAACAATTATGCATAAAAACAGATTCAAGCATCTAAACTTTCAGTTTAACAAGTAGGCACGACTAACTTAGGCGAGGCAAAGTCACAGTAAACAAAACAGTTCAGCGCTTCTAGACTACTCAGATTACTAGTAAGCTTGTAAAACAATTATGCATAAAAACAGATTCAAGCCTCTATGCTTTCAGTTTAACAAGTAGGCACAACTAACTTAGGCGAGGCAAAGTCGCAGTAAACAAAACAGTTCTGCGCTTCTTGACTATTCAGATATTACAATTTGGCACAACTAGTTAGATATGGTAGGGTCGCAATTACATCAGAGTCTAGCTAAGCACTTTGTAACCCTAATATGGTGGTTCACATTAGAATAACATTTTACCCTCAATCTCTATGTTATTTAAAATGACATAAGTCATAACAGTCCTTGAGACGATAGATACAGCTTGTGGTTAAAATACAGAGACTCACACACCTACAGATTGACTTTAGAGCAATTAGTCCAGGGACATTCTTGCAGGTAGTTAGCAAGTCAGGTACTGGTACAACCAAGATATCAGGCAGAAAATCAAAGTTAAAACTGTTATTGTACTTTTCAAATAGAGAACACAAAAGCATTAACAGAGGATACAACAATGCAAGTACAAATAGGAAAACTTACTGAAGGTGTAGATGCTCAGCCAAGGACGCACAACAGCCGAAAACGGGCAAGTTTAAAAATGGTGCCAAAAGGTTTGGAGGGATTTTAAAAACTCCAGGAGGAAGTTCAGGAGGAGGGGGAGGAGCAGGGATAGGGGTAATCAGATACAGACCGGAAGGGCTGTATTTCCAAGCAGATAAGAGTTGAGATACAGCAGTACCAAATGGATGTGTTAGATTGGATGGTAGATAGATACGTTTAGGAGGTGGGGAGGGACCCAACAGTATGGCTGGGTAGTGGAAGATAGGGGTGTCTCGGGCTAGGGAATAAATTACATATGAGGGAAAGAGGGTGGGATAGAGTGATAGGGAGAGAGAAAGAGAACAAGACTGAGCAGCGTAGTGTAGTGATAGGTAACTCAGATAGCTAATGCAAGATTATAAGATGGGTATGAGGAGGAAAGAGGAGGAGGGAGAGATGAGGGAGCAATGCAGTGTAGTAGGATAACGAGAGGAGTAGAACCAAAGGGGTCAGGAGAGGATTGAAAACCTATCAGTGGAGTGTTGAGTAGCAGAAGGGTAAGTAGAGGGGACCTGGATATAGTAGGTATAAATGGGCTAAATGTTATAAGAATGAGAGGGAAGAAAAGGAAGGGTTAGAGTTTAAAGAGAGTGTAAAAGTAAGTGAATTGCAGTAGATATTAGTGGGGAGAGGGTGCCATCTAGTGGACAATTGGAGAATAGCACCTTAGCACACCAGGGCAAACCCTGGTCTGGGTTGGACTGAAGGGAGAAGGGAGCAAGAGAAGTCAGGAAACTAGGTGAGGGTAAAGAACGGAGATAAGAAAGTAAGAGGGGTTAGGCTGCTGGCTTTCCTGGCAGGGAGCAACAGAACACCTAGCAGAGCTTACAGACTATAGTATTTCAAGGCTAGGCAGCAGATACACATACTTCCTTGAATTCCTCTGGGAGACGCTTGGTATAGGCAGCAGGGTTTGTTGAGATTGCTTTGAGCAATTGGCTGAGAATGTAGTATTATTTGTTTAGGTGTAGGTGTCCACCCAGGCATAATCACAAGGGGTAAACCAGGGCAAAAGTTCCTTGAATTCCTCTGGGAGACGCTTGGTATAGGCAGCAGGGTTTGTTGAGATTGCTTGGAGCAATTGGCTGAGAATGTAATATTATTTGTTTAGGTGTAGGTGTCCACCCAGGCGTAATCACAAGGGGTAAACCAGGGCAAAAGTACCTTGAATTCCTCTGGGAGACGCTTGGTATAGGCAGCAGGGTTTGTTGAGATTGCTTTGAGCAATTGGCTGAGAATGTAGTATTATTTGTTTAGGTGTAGGTGTCCAAAAGTGAAGGTGTAGATGCTCAGCCAAAGATGCACAGCAGCCAAAAAAACTGTACATCCAGATACCTTAAGGCAGCTCACCCCTAATACCCCCAAATGTTGTAACAGCCTAGGTTATGTATGGTGCATCCCCCTAGACTCACTAATACAGGGCCATATACCACAGTTACATACACTGGCCTCTGGAGTGCATATGGGCACACATGTATTGTGTAGGTGAAGCCCACACATATATGGCCCCAACCCCACAGCATGTATGGGGACACAACAGCAGTGGACTGATGGCAGGAATGGCAGCATGACATACTCACAGCCCACTACATAACAATCCCTGACAGCATATCATATGTGCAAATCCCGGTATGTAGGTGGAGGAAAGAGACTGGAACACAGACCCATATGTGTAAAACTGTTGTCATACACTAAGCAAGTCACTGGTGTTACAGGATAGTCTGCAACATACCCTTAGTCAGGAATATAAAGTTAGAAACAGAAACAGATGCAGCCATGTACTGATAGCACTCAGCATACACACTGTCAGTGATATATCTGACAAAAGACCTGTGTGGTGGACAAACAAAACATATTAGGCACACCTCTGGCCATCAAGAGTCTAGTCCCACAATTGAGAACTATGCAGACAGACTGCATTCCAAGTTAAACTGGTATGTACACACAAACCCTGTAACACCAGTGCTATACAATGCATACAACAACACTACTCACACTGTAGTTCTGGAACCTCCTACAAATATGTAGCTGGCCTGAGTGTGCAGGTTGCCCTGTAAGAGGTATTGCTACCATTTGTCTGTAACACTGATACCCTCACACAGGAAGGATGTCCATCATACAAGAAAGGTAAAGGGACCACACCCACATGATGTAGGGATTTATAGTAGTTGGTTGCCATGACAGTGGTAATTGGAAATACTACACAGCATGCTGCAAGCAGATAGCAAGTGGAGGACACTGATTGGTGCAGAGGCTATCAGCTGATCATGTGCATTACCTACAAGTTCCATGCTGCAATCTATGCAAAGCAGCCCATTCCATTTACTGGAGAGAGACTGAGAGTGAGAGACAGAGAAAGAGTGAGTATAAGGAAAAAGAAAATACCAAACACTCTAGAAGAGTCTGCAGTCCTAGAACAGGTATGTGTAGTATATATGTATGTAATTAACCATAGTATTTGGTCCATAATAATGAGATAGATGATGTGGAATGCTTTATATGTGCCTTCAGGTGTTGTTGTTATAATGATGTTCAGCTGAGCAACTGCTAGGGACAATAGAGTCCGTCCCTGTGGGTAGTGGGCCATACCCCTCAACCGTGCAGAGCAGCACTGACTGATAAGATGTAAGCCATCATAGTGTGTGTTGTGTAATGGGAAGTATGTATATTACACGGCAATAGCTGGTGCTGGAAGTAATGCCATTATGATGGACATGTGGGATCCACAGCCCACCCCTTGCGGGATACTCAGGTAATCTGTATTGTAGCATGCAGGAATGCCATATGTGTGTAATAGGGTTACCTGCAATCTGGCCCTACATATACCCCTCTAATGTCAGGCTGTGTCTGTATGTGGCACCTGTCTGTGTTGTAGCAAGGCAGAAGAGTGCATCTGTGCAGGAAGGTGTTGTGAGATCGTGGACATGATGTCTGAATGTACCCCACATATAGGTATGCATATGTGTACATATTTACATATATATAATATTTAAAAAAAAACATATATATATATATATATATATATATATATATATATATATATATATATATATATATATATGTCCACAAATATACAGATACCCATGTGTAGACATATATATATGAGCACATATATACATCACATACATCTACACATATATAGATATATACCTATATGCACATGTCTACATATATACAAACATACACACAAACATATATGTATGTAAATATATGTTCCCTATATTACTACCATAGTGCTGCATGCTATGTGTGAGGAAACAGCACACATAGCAATACACACAGATATCTACAGCTAGCAGTGTGTGCAACATGGACAGGTATGTCACATGTGAACCCTTTGTTGGGACCACATTGCCCTTGTCTGTGAAGTATGGAATGGAAATATGGGGAAGTATGGCAGGTATAGCTGTGGAGGTGGTCAGGGTTGGTAGGTATAGAGGAAAGCCTATAGGGGTGGTATGTGACACATGTGGTGGATAAACACCCTGGATGGTGTGTGTGGTCTGTGATGTGGACACCCCATGGGCCCCAATATGGACACAATGAGAACACGCCCTGAAGGTGCCTGGCCTGGAGGCTGAGCAGGAGGAGCATGTTGGCCCTGTGAATGTGTACTGTGTGCCTCAGAGTAATGTAGCACATCCCACATGTGTCTGTGGAGCCTGTTATGGAACAGACCCTGGACCTGACCCCAGGGCATAGGAACATGTCTGTTTGTGCCCCCGGGGTGACAACATCCCCTGGGATGGTTCCAGCTGACGGTATTGCTGGACCAGTACATGAGGAGGCCCCAGGGTGGGACACACATGTGATGTGGCCGGGTAACATGGGCAGATGAGTTTGGAAAGGTGGTTCTGCTGGCCAATAGTACATATACATGCTATTGTGTCACTGTTATAGAACATATGTTGGTAGTAATAGTCTACACAATCCCAGAACATGTCCAACAGCATGCATATATAACTGCAATAACACAGTATGTCAGATATGTAGCACACACAGAGCAGGCATACCACAGGCATATATGGAACCATTGTGGCCCTGACAATGGCATGAAGGTGAATAGTTTATAACAGGCCAGCAATGATAGTGTCCACACAGGGAACATGGCTACAAACACATTGCACAAAGTGTGGTACAGTACAATATCTGCCCCACTGGTAGGTATGCTGTAGCCATACCTATTGAGTTGTGTGTATGGTTTGTTGTCGCTGATATGGTGGGGGGGTGACAGTGATGTGCATTAAGAACTGTGTTAACCCTGCTGCATGACCTGCTCACACCTGTGTCTGTCTTTATGTCTTTCAGGCAGGATGTCTCATGCAAGGCTGCCAGCTACTCAGCAGCAGAAAATGACATCCTGCTGAATGGACTAATTCATCACTATGCAACCTTGCTTGGCCGGGCTGCACATGATCACAGGAGCAGACAACCCTGTGGATTGACCTAGTCCACAGGGTCAATGATGTCGGACTGCACAACTGCAGTTATGAGCAGGTCCGGCATCATTGTTCTGACCTGCTTTGCAATGCCCATTGGCATATTACTGCAGTTCGGGGGATCACCTCACCACAAGGGGGGCCATGTCATCCATCCCCCCTAACACATGTGGAGGAGCTCCTGGCCAGCCTCATGGCACCTGCCCATCCAGCCACCCACCAACCACCAGACACCTTTGTGGAGGTGGGTGCCACCCACACACTGGCCTAGAAGCATGCAGGTAAGGCCACAGGGCACATCCATAAACCACTGTTGTGTATACATCCGCAATGGTACAGGTAGATCATGCATATCTGACATGTCATCGATAAATTTTGTTGCTGCATAGTAGTGATAAACAAATGTCCATATGTGGTAGTATTGTGGAAATGTACTGTTGATGTATTGTAATACTGCACCCACCCTGTAGCACTGCCACAGCTGTGGACACTGACTTTTCATCTCTCACCCTCTTATGTAGGTCCCTCTGGGATACCAACAAGGCAGCAGCCTGTAGCTGGTGAGTATAGTTTATGTAGATGCTTGCCAATACACCGGGAATGTAATGGCTATGGTATATGCCATGCAGACATCTAACACACCTACCCAGAAAGCATGTTGTACATGTGCACGTATTGTTGCTGTGAAATGCACGGCATCACAGAGGTGATCATGATGGGGTATTCGAAGGGTATGTCAGACACCTGCATGATAACTAACATCCTGCCATTGTGGAATGTGTCCACAGGGAGTAACATAATGGTGGGAGACATGCACTACAGTAGGGACATCTTTGGAACAATACCCATATACAGTGCGACACCAGTGTATATACTTGTAGGACAATGGCAACTGATGCAGAGATACACTATGACATAAGACATTACAGTGGTCGACATTATCAGCTGGAACTAGGCTGTAATATGTGGTGCTCAGTGTATGGGACACTGCAAAGTGACACACATGTGTAAGGCTTACTTGTCATGCATCTGCAATAAGGCTGAAGGAGATGGAGGGGTGTCAGCATGACACACCAGTGCACTGCAAAAGGGATGCTAAGGATGCTAAGAATGGCTGTATCTGCACATAGTCAGGTTCAGGACCTGTGGCAGCTGTAACCCTACCCCCCACAACAATAGTGATGACACTGGGTGAAAACCAAGGGATGTGCACATGAGTAGATCTTGCAATCATGCAGAATAGGGGGACATGTGTAGGGCAGACTGAACATACACTGGCAAATGCAGATGACCCATGCTGGTATACCCCTGCCAGGAGTAGTGACTGCTGTAGTATACACAACAAGAGATGCGACAAACCATCATGATAAGGGTGTGCACACATATGCCCACATGGTGTGTATGCATCACAGTCAGCATCCGTACACCTAACACATTCCGTAGACACTGCATGTGAAAGTACAGGAGATCTGTCACATATCGGCTCATGTACTGCTAAGATATGTGGTGATGTGGTCCCATGGCTGATCAAGGATGGGTGTGTCATATCAATAAGGGGTGTGTACACCCCCCATAGCCATGGTATGCTCTGATGGTTGTCAGTGTAAGAGTATTGGATTGGTCATACATGGTCTGCTGATGTTTAGAGCTGTGCATCAGACATCAGGCATTCACAAATGAAATCTGTACACATAGCATACCAGGTATGTGTTGCTGGAAAACATAGGGGCTGTGAGCATTAAAGCTGACATAACCGACACAGTAGTACACATTCAGCAATGGGCTGTACACCTGTGAGGTGTGGTGCACAGTACATAGCAGGGTGCAGAATAGGTGCACAGAAATACCGTGTTCATGTGTGCAGTGGTATCCAAGAGAAGGGGCTTCACCTAGTGACACAGCACATGCATCACACACATGTATACTGTTGCTAGCATGGATTGACTATAGCTGCACTGTATGCTGTTGGGTACCATATATATTATGCATGTTGACAGAGGGGTAATGGGAGGACTGTGTGTACTATCAATGTGCAACCTCACCTGTATGTGTGTGTGGGGGTCTTGGTGGGTAGTAAGTTTGTCTGTAGTGCCACTCTGGTGAAGTGGGGGAAGGTTGATGCATGTAGGATGTTTGTGTGCATATGTGTCTTTGTGTGGCTGGCCATGTATGCACATGTGTGATTGTGGGATGTTCATACAGCAGTACCTCCCTCTGGGATCATGCACTACATGTACATGGACTGCCACATTACACACCAGGAATACTTGTCATGTGTGTAATCACAAGACAGCTGATAGTATAATATGGTCTGTAACATGGAACAGGCATCGAGAGGGAAGGTAGACACCAGGTACACCATTAATATCACATTCCACAGAGAGGTCACCTACAACCCACATATGCAGCACTACAGATGCATTGGGGAAGTACTTGTCAACACCAGGGAGTGTATCCAAATATTACAGTTGTCACGTGATAGACTGAATAAACAGCATATCTGGCATGCACTGAGTATTACATACACATGGCACACCAGTGCGTGATATTATGGATAGAACATAGTAGCCCACACATATAGAGGCCATGCTCATAATGTCCGATCATACACAGGGTGAATACCGAATGACACCAGTGAGGCCATCTAAAACCACTACACACAGGTCAGGCAGGTAATGTACTAATGTGTCTTGTGTTGTGACTGCTTGTGTAGGCATTTAGAGGACTGATATGTTAATGAGTGGTATCAATGTGTGTATGTTAACAAGTGTGATGCATGACGGGGTACCAAATGGCATATACATGGGATTGTCTGTAAAGTCATGGACAGGTAGGTATTATGGAGGTGTGTGTGTGTGTGTGTGTGTGTGTGTGTGTGTGTGTGTGTGTGTGTGTGTGTGTGTGTGTGTGTGTGTGTGTGTGTACTGTTAGACAATGCTGTACAGGTTTTAAAGTCCATTTATTTTTCCTCCACAGTTGGCAAGGTGAGTCAGGGTCCCTCCTGCATGCAATCTGATGTTGGTGTCCATACAGACACTGAAGATGATGATATTACTGTTGAGGCACAGGTGGGGTTGTCAGGGGCTGACACTGCGCCATCATTTGACATCCTCCTTTTAGCCACCCCAACACCACACACAGTTTCAATGCCTATACATACCTTATCACCAGTAGCCATAGTGGAGGGACAGCTGGTGTTTGGTCGCAGTGCACAGGAAAGTGTGGTAACCATGCCTACTGTGTCTGGTCGCAGCAAGCATAGCCAGATGTCTGGCAGGGCAACACATAGGCAGATGTCCCAGAGTGCTTGTGGTAGGGCCACTGGACATCATGCCCCTGGCACAGGTGACATAGCTGGTACCAGAAGGCGCATGTTTCAGGCTGTCATGGCAGCACAGGCATGTATGGAATGTTACACCAGACAGGGCCTAAGGCTGCAGAGGGCTGCTCTCACATTTGTAAGTGACAACATCTGTGAACTGTCTGGTGCCATCCGTGCTTATACAGAGCTCATGGCTAGATGGCATGGTGAGATGATGGCCCTCATCAGCCTTGGTGTGTACATGCTTGAATGTGTGGTGGGGGTGCGGCGATGGCAGCATAGACGTAGGCCAGCAACACCAACAGCTGGCAGTCAACGTGGGCATGTTCGGACAACAAGGGGCTCCTGTAGTGGCAGTACCAGCCCCGTCAGTATGGGGGGGTGCTGTCCACACCACAGCAGGCCACATGTACGTGGTCCTGGCCAGTCCCAGGAGGGACCTAGTACCAGGGGACATTTGTCATCAGCAGGAGAGAGTAGCACATCAAGGCCTGTACCTGGACATGCCCATGGAACCCCTGGCAGGCACAGTCCATGTGTCTGTGGCCAGAGGCAGTGAACTGCACACCCTGCCAGGTATGGTCTGCAGCTATCCATAAACACCTGTGTAGGGCAGCCACATGGCAAAAATGTGTGCATGCATACCTACACACTATACAAAAAACCTAGGGCAACCCCATACCGACACACACCACAGCACCACACCCAGCTCACAGCAGTGCACCCTCACCCACACACATGGTGTCAAATGTATGCCCCACCCTCAGCCTCTGGCAAACCAACATCACACCCTGTGCATATGATGATACCTGTGCCACATCCCTGTCATCCATACCATCAATTCCGGGACAGGCTAATATGGTTCTGATGCATACAGTGACTGCACTACAATGTACCACAGTACTGCAGTGTAACATGTTGTAAGGAATAAAGTGTAATGCATATATGGCAGGTAGTGTAGTCATCCAGCAATGATGCATTATAGCTGTTAGTAATGCTGGTTGATTGTGGTCTCTATAATGTTATCCATTTGTGTTGTAGGTGTACATGTGTCAGCACAAGGATGCCCTGTACATATGATGATACCTGTGCCACATCCCTGTCATCCATACCATTAGTGCAGGGACAGGCTAATATGGTTCTGATGCACACGGTGACTGTACTACAGTGTAACACATTACTGCAGTGTAACATGCTGTAAGGAGTGAAGTGTAATGCATATATGTCAGATAGTGTAGCCATCCAGCAATGATGCATTATAGCTGTTAGTAACGCTATTTGATTGCGGTCCCTTAATGTTATCCATTTGTGTTGTAGATGTACATGTGTCAGCATGAGGATGGTCTGCAGTCATATTCCACAATGGGGTATGGCACTGTGGTGACACCATGGCTGTGACATAGCTGGGGTACAGTTGAACACATGTCACAGGTTACTAAAATGGTTATTGCATGTACCATGTGGACAGGTGGCCTGCTGGGCTGTGTATACCCTGCAACCTGATGTAAACCCATCCATATACATGCACACTGTTACTTGGCAACACTGGGACTATACCCCTACCTAGCTATGCAGTGATACTGAAGTGTGTGGCTTACATTGCACAAACCACACACCGTTTAGTGTGAGGTGTGTCCCAGGTTACATGTTTCATGCAGAACATCCCCAGACATGTACAGTATGCTAATGGGGGATGTAATAGGTGTATATGGAAAATACGTAGTGTGACATACCTTCATATACACATTAACAGACACATAACAGGCAGACACACATCTGAGAGACCAGGGCATATCGCTGATAACTAACTTGACTGTGTGTCCAATGTGTTACAGGTAGTCTTCACACAGCACATGCATAACTGGCCTGGATTGTGGTATCATTTACCTGTATGTTTGATGGTGACAGTGGTAACAATAACGTGGTACATGGGACAGACACCGTGTGTACCTTGGTGTAATGACAATGTACACAGCACCCACATCGCCCAGTGGATATTGCACTCCCTGAAACCCATGATGACACTCTGCCATGCCTACCATCATACATTGGCCACTACTGCGATACAACCCATAGTATACCCCAACAGTGGTACTACAGGGATATGCATCTAACGCACATGCCACATGCATAGCAGGGTGTTACATTGTTATGCCTCACCTATGGGCAGCAACAACACTATCTGTACTACTGTGTAAATGGGTATTGTAATAGGAGTATGTGGCCTCGGAATGCTGTACCCTACAGATATACGGACATGCAGACATACAAACACATGCCAGAACACAATGGGTATCCCATATCTATCAACCCATTTGTACAATACTGTTGTGCTGATACTGCAAGGCTCATGTAGCTGGTATGGGGAGGAGCTTAACTCGGTACATGTAATGTCCCATACAGCAGCAGCAGCCACAACTGACTATGGCAATGGGTGTTGCATTGGTTGTGAAGGCCCTCATGGAGTTTCCATATACAGGTGTGCTAACACACAGACACTGTTATGCTCAGTCATGCACACGTACACATGTGTCAGTATAGGGGTGCATTGCTGCAGGTGGTCATAGCTGTGTACCTAGCTATTGTCCAAGGAGAAATGGGTTGTGTAGAGGTTGTTTGTACAGTGGTATCCTGCCACCTGCCAGGTGGCAACAGGTAATCTATCGACAGACACTACAGTGGTGACCCTTAGGGTGAGAATGACATGCATCAGGCAATCCTCCAGGTGCCTCCTGCACATGGCTACTGGATGATCAAGTTGACATGTATGCAACATACATTACAACACATGGTTAGTGTCTGTGATGGAGACCTGTATCCAAGCATGTTCTGTTGATTGTGATAATGCAGTGGAGGTAGCCATGGCATGTGGTGCATACAGGGTGACATCTCCTATATGTGCCAGTTCTTACACAGCTGGCCAGACATGTCAGTGTCAATCAAGCTTAGGTTGTCTCTACATATAGGTTCATAGGTTCATAGGTAAGTACTAGGCTATCTGCCTGAGGGCATCTATAAGCCTAGCCAGAATGTGTTGGTTTCGCCTCCCCCTTAGATTAGTTCCCTGTGCCTCGGTCCAGCAGAGCCATTAGTTCCCTGTGCCTCTGTCCAGCAGAGCCACTGCAGTGATCCCTGGAGTAAATTTTCTGTTTCCCATCCACTCGTCAAGGTTTCTCTTGAAGAGTGTTAGTGAGGGGCTCTGCCTCAGCTGGATACCTGCCATCTGCCCATCTGTATAAGGACTGACAGTCATTAGCTTGGCAAGTAACTATGCAGTAGGATGAGTGTGTTGACAGATAGATGTTTGACAACAATATGTATGCCATAACTACATGTCAGAAGCCCATACTAACATGTGCTGTACAGACGATTATCTACAGTTACATTCCACATGCTGGATCATTACCCAAGTAAAGCTCACACACCAGGGATTCAACAGGGAGGGCTCAGAGTCCAGCTATGCCTGCAGGTGTGCCTGTTGTCAGTACTACATTTAGCACTCTGCTCTTGCCTGGTAAGCACTGTCAATAGTAGTACTGCCATGATACACTACATGCCGGTGGGACAGCATGTACCCTGGGCTACTAAACATATATGTAACACATTCACATGGATAACAGTGCTGTACAGGCCTCATATACATCTGTGTCCCACACATGGCACTCACATCCCTTGCTACTGTAATGACAGCACATAGGTGCATGTGTTGTACATGGCATTGCATGCACTTATTACAGATGTCATTAGCCTGCTATGTTATCAGACTGGGTGGTGTGAACTTGTTACCAGGGCTAAGCAATGCTTAGCAGGTATCAACATTGCTGCAATATAACAGCTAAGCCAAGCCACAAAATGAACAGCCCTTGCAGGTCTTGAACCCAGGACCCTGTACACTAAAGTCACAACACTTAACCACTACGCCATGACTACTGCAGACACCTGTTGTTTTACCAATATAGCTGTCAATACACATATTGAGTAGTACTGAACAACTACCTTTACTTCCACAATTGTGTAGTACTTGTTATTAATATGACTGTTGCATCACATATGTTTTATCATAATGTACACATAGCAGATACATACGGTGAGATATATCTGGGAGGGTATCCACAACCGTGAGGTTTACACATGACAGGAATATGAATATATACATATAATAGGTTGATATATGTCTACATGTGCATACACATGTATAATCATACATATGTCTGTATACACATCTGTATAGTCCAACATATATATGGCCATGTGTACATCTCTTTGTATGAACATATATATATATATATATATATATATATATATATATATATATATATATATGTGTGTGTGTGTGTGTGTGTGTGTGTGTGTGTGTGTGTGTGTGTGTGTGTGTATATATATGTGTATATATATATATATATATATATATATATATATGTATGTGTGTGTGTGTGTGTGTGTGTATATATATATATATATATATATATATATATATATATATATATATATATATAGCTATACATGTATGCACATCCTATGTGTCCAGATATGCCTACGTATGTGGGTATATATGTAGATATCTATACCTATATGTGCATACATATCTTTTCTGATATACCTATTACTGTCAATATATATGTAGATATCCATACGTATATGTGCATATGTATCTCTATCTGTATATGTGTAGACATATATTGCTCTGTATATGTATACATCTGAGGGTTTTTATGTATTTATATGTACATATACATATCCATCTATGTATGTCGATGTGTATATGTGTATATATCTATATAGATATATGGATAATTATATATACATATATGTTCACCATATGACTTGAACATGGAGTGGAGCCCTACCTTAGTGCAAGGGGATATGTATTGCAGGTATAGTTGTAGATTATTGCTACTGTAATAGGGATTGTCTTCACAGACATGGTGTGTGTGGGAGGTCACATCTGCTTTTAACATGTGCACCATTGGCTACTGACAGACATCCTAAGGATATCATAGTACAGTACCACTGCTAGCACAGTAATGCTCCTGTGGACTACAGCAGAGATATGGCCAATATATGTGGACAGTCTGACACACTTTGGTTCATCCAGAGGTAAACACAGAACCCCTTAGTGAAAGACATGTGGACCAAGCCTGACAATGTGGATGTTAACAGCCATATAGATGGGTATATCATGTAAATACTGGTATACATTTGCCCCCATAGGTTATGCATTCACACACCCCTGTCTGTCCTGACACATAATAACTGCTGGTACAGAGGTGCCATGGCAACATATTACCCACTAGTTACTGATATACATCTGTACAGCATCCCACTGCTTTGTCTGACATACATGACTGTTATGGTGGTCCGGCAGCAGTACATCTGGCAAGTATCCGGACATGACATCTCACTGGGTAAGTACACTAAGCTGCTAGGCATGTAACAAAGCACTGTGCAGGCTACAGGCAGACTGCCTCAGCACTGACCTACATTTCCTATGGGGGAATACACATGTACCTGCATATATAGCAGGCTCTACAGGCATGTTACGGTGCAGAGTAACAGACACCTGTGTGAAAGTGCATAACCACAACCAATGTGAATACAGCCACATATGGTAAGCTAGCATAATATTACAGTATATGGACTATCTGATCAACACCATCCTCATATGTGCCACTCACACACTAACCCTACATATACTGGGCCGCTACACAGTGTGGTCTGATGCCTGTCTGTGTTATGGGACATGTGTGTGTTTGGCCCACAAACATGTATGCCAATAGGGTAACATACAGTGGAGCAGCATGTAACAGATAGAATAGGACCAAGAACAATGACATCTACCACAGTCTCTACACAGGCCAAGGTGCATATTCACAATACATACACTGTCGACAATCACCATAAGTACATAGACCTCAGTACTGTACACACAACCACATAATGCCCAGATTATGTCCTCAAATATAACCCCTACTATTCATAACATGTGCAGCAGTCTGCTATCTCACTGGCTTGTTATCAGATATGATGTCAATAAATATGGTGTACAAAACATGTGCACCTCTTACTAGATGACATATGTACAAAGGTTGATAGAGTTGTGGCTGGAGGCACAAACACTGGGCCAATATTGACATGTTGCTGTGATAACCTCACACATTTACTGTTGTAACAGGGTTTGTTGCAACATATGTCCTATGAGAGATATGAAGTCTGTAAGTCTCATGGCTGTCACCATCTACTGACTGCAATCCTCACACTACCTTCTGCAGTTCACAGATAGGTGAACTGTAGATAAGACAAGAAACAAAAGCATCACACACTGCCCAGTCTGCAGATGACCCTACAGATGGGGGTTTCCTCATAAACATAGCACTGACATGACAGGTATTAAAACATGTAGGACAGCCATAAACACACACACCCTGTTAAACCAACATTACTCCAAATGCAGTATAACAGCACTTACAGTCTGTAGTCAAGACAGGCACATCCCCCTCCTGTGTGTTGGCCTGTTGCCATAGTATATGTTGTTACAGGTAAATCCCCAATCCATCTGTGATGCTGTTTGCCAAACAACAGATCTAGTTCCTGCTAACAGTGAATGAAAAGGCCCAACACCAACATAATGTTCATAGATACTGGAGTGTGTTTCCATGCAATTGGCTATGGAAATGTTACCACAGCTGTTCCACATGTAATCAGCTAGAGGAAGGCTGCAATTCATGCAGAGGCCATCAGCTGATCATGAGCATCACTTACAATACACATGCTGTTGCCTAAGCAAAGCAGGTGTAAGTCTCCACATCCACCAGTGAGAGAGTGAGTGAGGCAGACAGAGGCAAAGATAAGTAAGAGAGGGGTGGGAGAGTAAAACTTAAGCATGTTTATGTCACACACCTACCAGTACAGGGCTGACTGACTATGTATTGCTATCACATGTCTATGTGAGTTATTGGATGCCCCACATAGGTTACATGTTGAGGGCCCTCCAAACTTATATGTGATGGTGAGTGATGTCTGCAACAGTGATATGGTAGCTATACGGTAGGTGTAGTACACATGCCTGTCCGCATGAACAGGTGTTAGCATCAACACAGCCACACTCTCTCAGGGGCCCCACACACATTGGCACACTTAGCAGGGTCAGGAATACAACTCATGACTAGTTAGATTGACACAACACAGTACTGTGCAGGTATCACATGCACCACAGTGGTATACGGAGGTTATATGGGCAAAGGGTATGTGGAGGTGTCTGACATCAGACAGCATGCTTCAGTATGCCAATGGGGGTTGTAGTGAGTATGAATGTGGTCATATGCATTATACAGCACACACACAGGCACAGGATGCCAGTACTAACATGCATGGGTGCATTGCTTCATGGGTGTGTACTGGTCAACTGTGCCAGATGGCTATACAGTGCTAGGTGATGGGTATATCTTGGCATCAGGCCACATGACAATGATCTGCAGTGTGGTTCAGGGGTGTAGTGTCTGGATTTGCCCACACAGGTGGGTATTGTATTCACCATCCAGTCACCTGGGTAACTATTGTGTGTAGCCATTGCTGTGCATTGCTTGCCATGTATGTGTTCCATAATCCATGACATGGATGGTGTCTGGGATGTGCACATGTCCCACATGCATGCACAGTGAAATGTGGAATTGTACCTGAGGTTTCTGGCCTAAGTTGTGTACCCAGATTGTTACATCAGATGTGCCAGTCCTGGCCTCATGTAGCAGGAACTGTTAATGGACAACAGGTTGACCCTGCACCTACATTGATAGCATGATGCAGGTATTTCCTGGTGTCAGTGGCATCTGTCCATACAGGGCATGTGTTTCAGGCATGGTATGTCCTTTGTGGGTCACATTTGTTGGTGGCACATGTGTTGCAGGTGTCCAGTGGGGAACATAGGGAAGGTACACTGTCTGCATGTACATACCTATTGGACTGATGGACAGGGTGCCATGCCCTCTGTAGCCCACTGCAATCACACCATGGTTACTGTCAGTGGGCAATATGCAGGGTACTACCAACATAGTGGCTGTTGCCTAGACAAGTGTGTGTGTGTGTGTGTGTGTGTGTGTGTGTGTGTGTGTGTGTGTGTGTGTGTGTGTGTGTGTGTGTGTGTGTGTGTGTATGTATGTATGAGACATTGGGGTGAGAGTGTTCTCTGGGTAATAGAAGGGTTCCTAACTTTGTTCACCTGGCCTTGATGTCACATGTAGGGGTATGGATTTGCACCCCAGACTCTCAGCTATTTCACATCTGTTATCCCTATATGATGGACTTTGTAATATATACTAGGGCCATCATATAAGAAATTTGCAAAACCTGCTCCACATTGAGTCCAGTTGTTACAAACTCACAGCCACCTACATGCACACACACACACACACACACACACACACACACACACACACACACACACACACACACACACACACACCTGCCAGAACTCCTACCTACCTAGTTTATTACACTGCAGCACTACACAGTTATAGGATGCACCATAGAGATTACTGAAGTACTCTTTCCTCAAAGGTGTATTTCACAGTGAATGACATCAGCAGGATTGTCAAAGTAGAGCATTTGAATTGTAGTGAGTGTGACTAACCTAAAAGGCATTGCTCTCTACACAGACAGTTGCCATGTTTGGGATTAGAACTCCTACCTAACTAGTTTATCACACTACAACAGTACACATTTATGAGAAACACCATGGAGATTACTGGGCTACAGTTGTCTGAAAGGTGAATTTCACAGTGAATGACATCAGCAGCCTTGCCAAACCAAGGCATTTGAATTGTAGTGAGTGTGACTAGCCTAAAAAGCATTGCTCTCAACACTGACAGAGACACACACAAACACAGTTGCCATGTCTGGGATTTGAACTCCTGCCTAACTAGTTTATCACACTACAGCAGTACACAGTTATAGGACACGCCACGGAGATTACTGGGCTACATCTTTCCCAAAGGTGTATTTCAAAGTGAATGACCTCAGCAGGCTTGTCATAGTAGGGCTATGGGGAAGGCAGTGTGTGTGCATGGAACATAACCCATTCATCTAGAGGTTGACACACCACATACGGGCACACACAGGGTTATATTCCACAGGCATGTGTATACAGCTGCTAGATGACTATTTCCTTGTACAGTCATGTTGCACAGCTAGCACTTGCACTACATAGTCTGTAATGCTGATGGATACCCGTGGCTAATGTCTACAGTGAGTGAAATTTACACCTCATATGGTTGTAGCCATTTGGCTGTGTGCTGGGTGGGACAGGCCTCATAATGGATGGCGCATTGTCACAGTCACTCTCTTCCACACATTTGTGTATGTCTACTTTTGGCTTATTATAGTGTGTTGTCCTTGGATATATGTCTGTATTCCTATCCACTGTGTGTGCAAAGCATGACTGGTGCATACTGAGGAGTATATGCATTAACATCTGCAACTGCCAGATATGTATGGTCCACTGCTGTTTGCAGATATGGGCTTCATTTCTTTAAGTGTGTGAGCATGCCCAGTATGACCTTTCAGTATGTTGTTGTCTGACATTGCCTTCATTTCTCTAAGTGTGAGCATGCCCAGTATGCCCTTCTGTATTGAATGTGTGGAGTGTGGATTGATTCCAGGTAGTTTGTACTCCAGTGCAGACCTTTGTGTTGTACATCTACAGGTAACAAACTGTTTCTGCAGGGTATCCATTGATCATTTGGCAATATGGGGAAAAACTGTGCAGGGGATAGTGTGTACTGTAGGTGATTGTGTCTGTGCTGCTTCAGCTGCATGGTACTGCTGTTAGCAGAGATATTCAGACATGTGTACTGTTATACACTGTATTGTTTTCTGTCCTCATGTACTGTCAGGGGGACATTCTTGCTTACAGTGATGTCATGGGGGACAAGGGTGACTGCAGCTGTGTCTGGTATTGTGGGCAGACACCTATATATTCATGGTAAGTTATACCATTCTAGAGGGGGAGCTGCAGACACTTACCGCTAGGTCTGTGTATCCAGTTATGCACCTTTGTACAGTGCTGGCAGAGGATCAAGTACTTGTACATCCATCAACATGACAGTATGGCCTTAGCTTGTTGTGGCAATACCTCACAGCTGTACATATTCGCACCGGTTACCCAGAGGCAGGAGCCATGAGTCAGGACATTATCCCTATTGTGGTGTATGGGCAGGTATGTAGCCACCCATTTATGTGTTTGCAACCAGGGATAGTGTGTGCACACAGCTTTGTGTCGGACCTTGCACATTCCATGCTGCCCATGCTCCCACCCCCCCTTTGTTATTCTATCCTCTTCCTTACATTATACATGCATTCTCTGATACTTTCCCTAAGGTTATCACCCAATCACAGCTGTGTGTTAGCATTGGTCCACAGTTCATGCAGTGGGACATGGTGGACATGTTACTGTGGTTTGTCCACATGGCCTTGCATATGGCTTATGTGGAGTGTGTTATGTTGTTATTTGGGTGTCCATGACATAACATGCATTGACAGTACATGTGAGACACAGGCCTTTGGCAGATGCCTGTGGGCCATTAGGTGTTGCTACAGGCCAGATGTGGCAGGCCTTTGCATTCTGTCAGTCCTACAGTCTCAGACTGCCATACAGTATATTCCCCTGGGGTGACAGGGTAAATGTGATAGGTGTTCATGCCAATACATTCTATCAGTCTTGATCAGGTGGTATGGATTTGGGCAGGGTGATACCTATGGCTAGGGACACACCTGCATGGGACACCTGCACTGCATTCTTTTGCTATTGCCATAAACAGGTGGGGTCATAATGTACCCATTCCCCACAGCAGGGATATGACCAGAGAGGTAACTGTGGGTGGACTTTGTGTGAGCTGGGTGCATGTGTGCTATGGACACTACTTGCATCTGACACATAGATATTCATGGGGCATTCCAGTTATGCTGGCATGTGCAGGTACATCAGCTGTTTCCCAGTACATCAGTCCTACCTCCTTAGTGATCTGCAAGAGTTCGGGCAGACAATACTGGTATCCCCTATTACAGGACTAAATAACGTGATGCATACCTGTATGTACAATTCCAAGGGTGTCTCCATGTCACAGTGACACAATATATACTGTATGTCTGAGGTACTTTCCCCTGTGTACTGCTTGTATATCTAGCCCAACAGCCATGCCATGTCAGTCTTTCAGAAGGTGACACATATTACCGCCATACATTTACAATGGCTTACTGCTAGCATGTGTTATACTGGTGGGAATTGTCTTTGGCACTGCAGTTGTGAGAACTTGTCCCTGTCATCAGCAGTAGTGGACAATGGCCATCAGGTCTTACCTCAACATGCATACATACTGACCACTCTCACACAATATGAAACACACACCAACCTAACACACACACATACCTGCATATTGTGCAAATGCTACAACCTATCCTGCTACCTTAGCCACTTCTGGGCATCTCTGCTCCACTGGTATTATACCTACACATACATGTTACTGCATTGCTACATAGGGTTGTGGGGGGCACACCTGACTGTTATGACATGTGTACATCGGATTGGGGGGCACACCAGACCATTACTACATTTCTAAATAGGTTTTGGGGGGCACACCTGACTGTTACTACATGTCTAGGTTGGGTTAGGGGGAGCACACCTGACTGTTTCTACATTCCCACACAGGATTGGGGGAGGGGGGCACACTTGACTGTTACTACATGTCTATGCAGGATTGGGGGAGGGGGCACACCTGTCTGTTTCTACATTTCTACACAGTGGTTGGGAGAGGGCACACCTGACTGTTACTACATTTCTACACTGGATTGTGGGAAGGGGCACACCTGACTGTTTGTGCATGTCTACATAGGAGTAGGGGGGCACACCTGACTGTTACTACATTTCTTCATAGGATTGTGGGGGGACACACCTGACTGTTTCTACATTTCTACACAGGATTGGGGGGGCACACCTGACTATTTCTACATTTCTTTATAGGATTGGGGGGCACACCTGACTGTTTCTAAATGTCTATGCAGGATTGGGGGCACACCTGACTGTTACTACATTTCTACACAGGATTGTGGGTCACACCTGACACTTGTACACATTTGCTATGACTGTACTGGTATGTCAGATATTCCATTTCATTCTGTATTCTAACCTATCATGCTGACCACAGGCATATCAG
Organism: Protopterus annectens; assembly: GCF_019279795.1. Taxonomy (NCBI): domain Eukaryota; kingdom Metazoa; phylum Chordata; order Ceratodontiformes; family Protopteridae; genus Protopterus; species Protopterus annectens. The sequence continues at coordinate 969,416,804 of NC_056729.1, forward strand.
TGTACTACAGGTCTTAGGTTTGATTGACCTACATATTAGTTTCTGACTTCCTACCCTTCAGAACTAACACCCACTGTCTGACCTGCTGTACTCTGTCTGTGTAGGCCTGGGGGGGTGTTACCCATAGGCATCATTCAGAGGCCATAGCACACCCTTTTTTGTGTTTATCTACACCTGTCCTGCTGGCTGAGACTGTTGTTGGCTATGTGAACCTCCCTGACTGGCATGTGTGAGTCATATGGACACACATGTGGCCCAGCACATTTCCTGCAGTGGGTTCTGTTGCCCTGTGTAGTACTGGCTACTGTGGTGACACCAGTATTTGTTACAGATCCCATGGTGCCACTGTAAGTGTCTACTATCTGCTGGCATACCATTCAGCCACCCGATTCCCTTGCATGCTCACATCCATACCATACATACAGGTAACAACACATTCTACTCCATTCGGCAATTGGTAGGTTGAGTGACTTAACTTGTGGGTGTGTCAGTATTGAGGGTGGTGCTGCAGGGCAGCCTATGTCAGATGCACATAGTACACTCCCTACAGATGGTTGAGCACAGGTAGTGTCATGTTTGGCATCCCTTTTACTGTATGTGCGAGTCAGAGAGAGGTGACATTCCCTGGGTCCCTCCTGTGTCAGTGTATGTGCTATGCATTGCCTCTTTGCCAAGGCCAGGGCATACTGGGCACACCTCCTTCTGCCTACTGGGGCAGGCTCAAGTTGTTCCTCCTCTGAGTCACTCTGTGCCTGTGCAGGCCTTGGCAATGGTGGGGGGCTTTGTGGTCCTGCCCAGTGCTGTTCCTGCTGCAGCTGTTTCTGCAGGATCATATTGTGTAGCATGGCACATACAATGACAATTTGAGTACATGTAGCTAGTGAGTACTGCAAGGCTCCACCAGATGTGTCCAGGACCGGAACCATGACTTGGGCATCCCAAACACATGCTCTGTTCTAATTCTGGTCTGTACGTGCGCCTCATTATGGAGTTCTTGTTCAGGTGTGTGTGCATTTCTGATGGGTGTCATCAGCCACGGTTCCAGTGCGTAACCAGCATTCCCCACTAGGTGACTGCAAGGGATGTCCCCACTGGCAAATCTCTGGTACAGCTGTCAGATGCCAGATGTGGGAATTGTGATAGCTTCCAGGGCAGCCAGCATGCACATTCATTATTATGCCCTGGGCATCGCACACGACCTGACAGCTGATGGAGGGGAAGCACTTGCGGTTGATGTAGACCCTATCCCGCTCACCGGGTGGTGCTTTGATGCATATGTGTGTGCAGTCTATAGCAATCACTACCTCAGGGTATTCTGCTATTTGGGGGAACAGTTGCATATTGCTGGCCAATGCCTCACGGGTGTTGGGGAAATATACGTGCTCACTGGCATATGCTGACATGGCATCCAGGAACTGGTGGGGTACCCTGGATGCTGATGCCTGTGAGATCCCCATTGTATCCCCAGTTGGCCTTTGGAAGGTACCTGTAGCTAATATTCTTAGGCCTACACATGCCTTGGTATCCACTGGGATGGGTTCCCCTCTGTTAGTTCTGTGTGTCAGGTTTGGCCAGCACAGCTTAACAATTTGCTGTAAGAGGTCCCTGTCCACCCTATAGCTCTCCACTATCTCCAGCTCATGTAGCCCCTGGTAGGTTACCCTGGGTCTGTACACTCTTCTCCGTCTCCTCACAGCGGGTTGGCTGACAGCATTCACATCCTCACCACTCTCAGCCTCTTCCACATGTTGTTGTATGATAGTTATTGAAGCCCTTATCATTTTGTTGTTTTGTTTGTTAAACATTCCCCGCTTGTATACACCAGTGGTGTAGAGTATGGGAAAAACCAAAGCGAAGGCGTTTGCATAGTTTATAGTACTGTGCTGGGCTAGGCTGGGCTGGGCTGCTGTCTGTGTAATTGGCAGATTCTGATACATTTCACCTGCCAGCTATGCTAGTTCTCTTTGATTACATTCCTACTGCTGTTTTCCCTTCCGATTGCCTTCCCGTTTAAGCTCGGGAGTGCGCCGCACAAACAGAGCACTCAAATGTGCACAGAGATGCTATTTTCTGGTTTACTTTTTTTTTCTTTAAAACCCGATGCGCAGCACGCACACCCACTTAAGTAATGTAAAGAGTGTTAGGCAGCCTCAGACACACCCCCTTGGTTAGCTGTGCTAAGTTAGGGGCAAACACGAGCCACAGGGCTCCAGTCCACTTACAGTATGCCTGACACACACCCCTATGATGTCAGCTAACTCCTAGGCTTGCACCAAGCTATTCCCAGCTATTATACTGTTGAGAGCTGCCTAGCATGCAGGAGAAATCTGGGATTCACTATCATTCCCCTCATTTGCATAGGATTGCCTGCTAACGCATAGTTATATGTCCCACACTGAGCCTCCCCCCTTAGCAACCTCTATTCACTGGCCATGTTGTCTTCTGCCTGCCATTGAGTATAATGGCAGAATAGTGATTTTGGTTAGAATGCTTATTTTAGTTTTTTTTTTCTTATTTTCCCCCGATCCCATTTGTGCGCCGCTGCTCTACACTTAAACAGTCGAGATTGGCTAAAAAAAAATAAAAGTTTATTTTTTTTGCAAGTGTTTTCCATGCCAGTGGCCTTATAGTTGGCCATTAGCATGCTTTATACGTGATATCCACCCTTTGTTTGGAGCTGTCATGGCAGAAATGTACTCTGTTACTGGCGGAGTACATTTCTGCAGATTATACTAGTCCTGCATGGCCAGTTTCCAGCTTTCTGGATCACAAATTCACCTAATTTGCATGGATTTCTCCTGCAAATGGGGTAATTTTCATACAGGGGCTGAGTCCATGCAGGAGCACTCATGCACACCCCTACAGCTTATTCCTGGATCGCACGGCAGACATATTGCCTGCTGGAGCTCCTGCACTAGTCCTGCATGCCGTGCAGGGCTTGCAGAATCCGGGGGACCTTCTATTTCCAGCTAAACTGAAAATCTTTTTGCCTGATGGTCCTAAGTGTTTGAAGACCTAGACTCAACCCTGGCTTATGTAAAAAAACATAAAATACTGGATAAAATAGAAGAGATGGACTGGGCTAGCCCATCTTTAAAGAGAATGGCATCTGGCACTTCATGGAAAACTGATAAACAAAAGACACTGAAAAACAAATAACAAATTTTATAACTACATACTCACTTCCTATGGAAACTCTTAAAATCAATTTTAAATAATTATCCATAAAACACAAAAGTTTACAAAGAAACCATATACACAAATGTTAAAAATAAAAACAAAAACAGTTTTCTCTAAAAGTGAAAAGGTGAATTAATGAAATGCTTACTTATTTGTTTTCCTCTCTCAGATTCTGAGCTCTAAGGTCAGTAAGTTGATCTACTTATTTCATCTTCTACTATATACTTTATATTGTATAACTAAATATGTTGCTTAATATACAGGTTGTACAGTTATATATGATGCTTGTTATAAATACGGTTTGGTATATAGGTTGTACAGATACATATATATTGCCTGATATACATACTGCTTGATATATATATATATATATATATATATATATATATATATATATATATATATATATATATATATATATATACAATATGCAAAACAAACTTAAATTAGATAAAGCACCAGGAAATGACAGTATTATACCAGAGGTTTATAACATAATGCCACAAAAATGCTCTTTTATTACTACAAAATGTATTTTAACAGCCTAAAATGAATCTACAACTCCCCCATCATGGAAATCCATCTTTATTTCATCAATTTTGAAAACAGGTAAAGACCCAACGAAGTGTTCCTCTCTTAGGCCCATTTCTTTACTAAATTTTGACTATAAAATGTTTATGAACAAATATGCTGATAGACTAAAGAAATTTTTTTCCAAATATAATTGAAGAAGATCAAACAGGCTTCATAATAAACAGAAATACGTTTGATACATAAAAAGAACATTAACCCTAACTGATTATGCTAATAAGAAAAAGAAAGATTTGACATTAATAAGCTTAGATATAAACTCAGCTTTTGATTCAGTAAACTGGGACTATCTGTTTATATTATTAAAATGCATGTAATAAGAATGAATAAAGATGTAGAAGGCTTTAGCATAAATACAGATACATCATCTAAAATTCATCTCTTTGCTGATGATGTCCTTATTACATTAAATGGGAGTAATTCCTCTGTTGCGTTGTTATTCAGTTCTATGGATGACTTCCAAAAAATCTCAGTTTTGGTTTTTAATGAAGATAAAACAAAAATACTATCCATATACTCAAACAAAAATAAATTAGAGAGAAAATATCACAAATATAAACCTAATTCTGATCAAAAAACATATCTAGGAATCATACTAGCAAAAGACATTAAGACCATCTCCGGGATTCAATAAGGTTCCATGCAAGATTAAACTATTCTTGCATGGAATGGATCGTGTCCGTGCAGCACAGCAGCACACCTTGCATATTCATGAAGGCTCGCTACTGTCACACCTACACGGACACGATCCATGAACGAGTGCAGGGGGCATGTTACAAAAGTGCCTGTACATGTAACATGCCCCTTCACTCAGAAAGTGCCATTACAGCACTGTTAAAAGTAAATAAAAAGAGCTGTATGTAGATATACTGCACAACTGTGCAGATATCCACAGAATGCATTTCACAGGCATGCATCTGTAGCAAATCTCCCCGGGCCTCTGCTGAAAATAGGCTCCACCCTAGTCAGACTTTCCCAGTCAACAAATGTTAAATAAATAAAAAAAAAATGTATAAAGTTATCAGTGACATGCTTGAGTTTCCATATTTCACACACCTCAAAAAATACATGCTAATGAAAAACCCATTACCCTATGCATTTTTAAGGGTCTATATTACATAATTGAAAACCTGTATCATTGAACACTACAACACCGACACTCATAGCCTGAACCCCAAATACGCCAAACCCCCTAAACTGCAAATTTTCAAATCTCGAACTATCACAGTCAGCCAAGACCTCCGCATGCTACATATTACATACCCAAACATAATAAATAAAACACATACATACACTAACCAAACCTTACTTCTAACCCTACACTAAACCTTACATACATTACTATCTATGCACTTACCTTAACCCGCACCCTAACCCTAAGGTCTGTAACTATCGCACAGTTACCTTACAGAGCTATACCGCAGATGGGCCAACCATGACACTTTGACATTCCATGTTTCGTGGTTTTGAATGTTCTCCATTACCGTAGTTCGCGCTATACGTGTCGGTTTTCTGGTGTTCGCTGAAACGGGATTTTGATCTCGTAATATAGACCCATTTTTAAAGTGCTAAAATCATCTCTAGTGTTGTGCCATTGTTCCCCATTACATCTGGCTTTGTCCAGATTTCATGCTGAAAGAGGTTGGAGGTATGTGCATACCCCTAAAGTGAGAAAAAGTTAAATTCCATTTAGATTCTCTCTTTTTTTTTTTTAACCCAAGTAAAGTTTAAGCATAGCTGAGTGGGTGTGCAGGTCACACAGCTGTGCTTAGCATAGCTGAAATATCAAAAGAGCTAAATAGCAATATATGAGTAAAATGAGTAAGCCAAAATAGCGTAGTGGTTAGAACTTCCACTTTGCATTCATGGTTTGAGCCCCAATGAAATCAGTTCACTTTTACATGTGAAAGCAGTTGTAAAAGTGATATGTTTTAATAAATGAGGTAGTAAATAATATTTTTCACCCAGGGTAGTGTATCAGGTCCAAAATTGTGGTGTTAGTCTAGAAAAGATGTGAAACCACCATATAAACACAAGTGCCCCCATACAGTATAGTAACACACAAATGAATGCAATTAAAGCACATAAGGGGATGTCAGGGAAGATAAACATAAAATTATAATATGTCAATAATGATGATCCATCCCATAAAACTGATAGTCTACAAAATAAAATTTGAGCAATACTAAGCAGTGCACAGTTATGCTTACCAGGTGTAAGCATTGCTTAAATATGAATGGTAAGCCATTAGTAGCCCAGCTAAGTGGATTTGCCCATTGGTAAGCAGTGCTCTGATCGTATAAGCACTGTCAACCTTAGCTGGGTGGGTTTGCGTGTTGCTTAGCTTAGCTTATTCAAAATGGTCCAATGACAGCAAAGGCTGGGAAATTAGCCTTATTTAAACCCCGTAGGTGGGAATTTAGTCCATAACCCATTGTAGCTCATCACTGCAGGTACCATGGCTGCAGTTGGTGAAGGATCACGCTTTCAGACGCAATGCTGGGGCATTCAGGAGTCCAGGGTCATGGTCGGACTCCTGGTAAAACACCATGAAGTGATTCTGCTGCAGGGCCAGTACCAGAGCTCCCAATACAAAGCAGAGGTCTGGGACCATCTTGCATGTGATCTCACCACTGCTACTGGCATCCCTCAGACTGGTGAGCAAGTTCGGCACCATTTTACTGACCTTAAGCATAGGAAGAGGGATCTCTTGGACCAGTGGATCCAAGATGCTCGAACACAGAATGTCCCAGCTGTATGTATCAGTATCAAGTGCTGTTTAATGAAGAGTCCTGCCTGTGTATGTGATGGAAAGGTATGCATAAATGTTTCTCTATCTCCTGTACAGCTGCAGATGAGTGGGCTGCGAATGTGGACACACATGCCAGCAGGTTGTTAAGGCTGTGCTGTGAGGCTGGTGAGTACAAATCTAGCTTGCATTATTCTGGGCAAATAAATGGAAAGGAGTAGAATGTCACCTGTCATTATTTCAAAATGTGTATTGTTGATACTGAATAAATGAGAAATTAGCATATTACTACTGATCTACAGGGTATATATCAATAAAAGTGGTACTGAATAAATGAGAAATTAGCATATTACAACTGATCTACAGGGTATATATCAATAAAAGTGTCAGTAGTTGTCAATAAAACTGAAAACCACAGACTGTTGTGTTTATGTTGCAATTTGGTGCTATCAGTCTATAAATGTGTATAATTTCTGCACAGCAACTATGGCTCTGAAAGCATTAAATAAATGTGGCTCATCTGGCAAAGATAGTGGCGTGTTAAGAAAGGAGATTAATTATATATGAAATGTTCCATGTACCAAGATTTGATCTCTGAATAGTAATGTTGTGTTAACCGTTGTTTCATAGAGTGTCATATTTCAAAAAGTATGACTACAGTAAAAGACCTATCAGCAATACATGCATGTCAGAATTACAAGTTCAAATTGTACAACCAAGAGAGTAGTAGGCAGAAAACAGACAAATAAGAAACAGCAGTTCCTCAAAAGCTCATTGTGATGAAACACAAACATGTGTACTTTTTTGCACAAACAGGCACAGTTCGAATCCCAGGAGTGGTAATAAGCTGTATGCATAATGTCAACCAGGAATATGTGTATAAACAGTCAGGTATTGTTAATAGAAACTTCCTCCACAGGTCTGACAGATAAGAAAATGTATATGTTACCTGTAACAAGGCTGCACTTATACACTGTGTATAGCACCCACTGTCCAACCCAAGGCTGCAAATGACAGCAAGAGAAGTACATACACCAAGTAGTCCCCTCCAAGATATGTCCCTCAAGTGTCATGCTGTCACACCTAGTGGTCATTGCTGCCAACACCCAGGGTGACCGATAGAAACAAGGCAGAGTATGAGTGCGCATATGTAACCATGACTATGTTGCTATGGGTAGAAACAGTCAAGTAATGTTAACAGAAACTTTCTTCACAGGTCTGACAGATAAGAAAAGGTATATATTAGCTGTAACAAGGCTGTACTTATACACTGTGTATAACACCCACTGTCCAACCTCAAGGCTGCAAATGACAGCAAGAGAAGTACATACACCAAGTAGTCTCCTCCAAGATATGTTCCTCAAGTGTCATGCTGTCATGCCTAGTGGTCACTGCTGCCAACACCCAGGGTGATCGATAGAAACAAGGAAGAGTATGAGTGCGCATATGTAACCGTGACTATGTTAATATGGGTAAAAACAGTCAGGTAGTGTTAACAGAATTTCCTCCACAGGTGAACCAGGTAAGAAAATGTATATATATATATATATATATATATATATATATATATATATATATATATATATGTTGTAAGATGATTGTACTTATACACTGTGTAAAATACCCACTGCCCAACTCCAATGCCATAGGTAGATGTAAAGTGAGGTCATACCTGGAGAGTAATGAGTAGAGTAATGATCACTACAGTTGTGAACAACTGAAGCCTATTTAGTTGTTAATTGGCATTTTTCTCTCTCCTCCACCCTATTTGCACCAATAATCTATATACATAAATCAATGGGTATGTTTTTCACCAAACCTACTGTTGGAACATGTCCCCTATTGTTCAAAAAATTCTTAAATGTTTGAAATGTGTGTTCCCTGTTTAAGTGTTATCAATGGTGGCCTGTTGCTATCAATGTAACCTGTATGCTGTTATAATGTCCACTGTGGTTTCATATATGCATGTGTTCTGTTTGCTATGCAACTGTTCCAAACTTGTTATAGGGGATCAATTGGAACACCCACGCATGCTGTTATAACTAATCATGAAATGTGTGGTTCATGACTAACCATATTAAATATTTATAAATCATATTGTGTTTTTATATTATAACCATTCTAATATTTGCTAAAACCACAACACCATAGCATGTCTGGGAAGGCAGATCCCTGCAGATCCACCTGTCCCACCTGGCCGTTGCACCAGACCCCAGCACATCTGGGACCCACTCTGGGACCTCCTCATCTGCTGGTCCTGCACCACCTTTGGTTGGAACTGCCTTAGGGGATGGGGCTCATCCCCCTGGGAGTGGCCACAGACAGGACACTGTCACCCATACACAGGTCTAGGGCCTGGTGCATACTGAGCTCCAAAAGGAGTTTGGAGAGCTATGCCAACTTGATGGCTGCATAGTGCTTCTTGAGGGTCACCTGCCCCTCCTGCTCAGCCCACAGCACAGCCTCCTTTGGGGCTGTGAAGGTGCAGTGGTGACTGCCTATAGGTGGGGACCTCAGTCCTACTGTAACCACTTGGGGGCTCATGTGCATCTGATCCCCAACCACCTTCCCTGTCCAAGGTGTTTACCCCCCACATGTGTCATATACTGCCCCTGTCTGCTGTCTTGTCTGTATTCCTACCCAACGTACCTTCACAATTATATCTACTATCCTTCCCCAACATCCCACTCTCACCTTAAAAAAGGGCAATCTGTTCCCAAAAAAAATGATGCCCCATACATAGCTGTCCATTTTGCACACAAGTCCACTGGACACATGTAATCCTGTCCAATTAGCTTGACCACACATTACTGTTGTCCTCACCCCTCTCACAGGGATTGAGTGTCCACATTTACCTCCAAATTTTGTAGAAATGCACAGCTGTTGCTGTAGAAGAAATGGACAGCTATGGACCTTCCCTAATCCTATCCATGCACATCCCTAGCTATCTTTCATTTTGTTTTTCTCTCTGCATGCCCCTTTTTTCACCACATTCCTATCACCCCTTTTACCTTTTCTTTGAAAGAAATTAGTGTGGGTAACCAGAAGTAAGTGGCAGTAAGCAGCAGTAAGTGACAGTAAGTGAGTTTGCGTGACACTAAGCAATGCCTACACAGATAAGCATTTTTACATTTAACCGTGTGTTGGCATCACTTAGCTTCAAGCAAAACCATGAAAACCCACTTACAACTGCTTAAAACTGCCTTAATCACACTGTCTCAATCAGCCACTGGTCTGCCCAGCAACAAAATCAACAACCTTGCCAAGGCTTGAACCCAGGACCCTGTACACCATAGTCAGAGCAATACACCACTACACCATCTGAGCTGTATGACTCTCTGTTGCTTTTTCAAATATATCATTCAGTACAGGTAGTGAATAGTTGGTAGAAAACTGTGTACTCAGTCATGTTTAGTATATATAAATATACAGAGATAGATGTGTATGGTGATAGAGAAATATGAAAAAGTATATACATCAGATATATTGAGATATACATATGAAACAAATACCTATAGAATATATACAAAGATATTTTTATAGAACTATAGATGTAGATATATAAAAAGGAATTATGTACATATATATATATATATATATATATATATATATATATATATATATATATATATATATATAAAGAGATATACATATAAATATATGCTCATAACATGTAGTGCAGTCATACCACATCACCATACCTCTCCACCTCTTACTGCAAGAATGCTGGACAAAGGCTGTCAAAATGGGGGGACAATGGGCCAAGACTAGGGACATAATGTAAGTACTGCTGTTATAAATGCAGAACGTTACTACAGTAACAGGGTTTGTGTCACCATACATCTGCAGAAGGATATGAGTTCTGAAACTGAAATGTATGTCATCATTTACTGATGGAAATCCTCACATCATCACAGTGATTTACCAGAGAAATTAAAATAATATGATGCTGTGGAACAGACCAGAAATATGAACAATAAACACTGACAGTCTGAAACAATCTGACCAGTCGAGAGGTATACTCTGAACACCTTAATTCAACAAATCTGGACCAAGCCTGACAAAGGAGGGGGGGGTTCAATGCCATGGAAATGGGGATATATCTGAAATACTGGAGTAGATAAGCTGACACAGTTGATGCAGTAACACCCTCCTGCCTGATCTAACATACATTGACTAGAATAGCACAAGTCCAAAACCCAATCACTTCCCACAAGTTAATGACTTAAATCTGCACATTATCCCACTGATGTGTCAGAAATACACAACACATACTGGGGCCAGGCAACAGTACATCGGACAAATATCTGGACATAACATCACATTAGGGATACTACACTGAGCTGCTAAGCATGTCACCAATGTCCACACTACAGTCAGACTGACACAACACTAACCAACATCTGCTATGGGGAACTACACATGTATTTGCAAATATATCAGGCACTACAGGGATACCCACAACTAATTTCACCACAGTCACAGTGGCATATTGGTAAGCCAAATTAACAGTAGAGTATAATGACTGTGTGAACAAAATCATCAACTTGTTTCCCACTCACACAGTACCCCTACATATATTGGACCAATTCACAGTGTAGTATGATGCCTGACTGTGGAATAGGACATATCTCAGTCTGCTCCTATGAACATATACAGCTGACAGAGCACCAGAATATGGGGCAGCTTGCAAAGTCAGATAGAAAAGAGCCCATAAGACATACATCTAGCCCCCTCCCTTCACAGGAAAAATAACATAGTCACACTACACTGCTACACAATCCTGACAGTCTGTCAACAAATTCCAGAAATAGACAGACCTCCCAACTGTAGTGTGACACAGAATGTCCAGGCTTTGTCCTCATGCATATGGCCTCTCACACATAACCTGTCTGGCAGTCTGATACATCACTGGGACAATATCAGGAATGAAGTCACTAAATAATGATATAACATACCTATCCACCTCTTACTGTATTACATCAGGAAAATACCTGACATACTTGGGGGACAGAGGCCCAAACACAGGCTGAGTATTGACATATTGCTGTCATAAACTGAGAAAGTAGCTGGTGTAAAAGGGGTTGTTGTAACATATCTGTTCTGATGGATATGAAGTCAGAAACACAAATGGATGTTACCATTCACTGACTGCAAGCCTCAGAGTATGCTACTGATTTTCCAAAGACTAAACATGTGTGAGTAACACACCAAACATAAATGTGCAAACTCTGACAGTCTGTGGATAGTCCTACAGTTGTGAGATATGTCAACCACATAACGCTGTCAGACTTAAACTCACGCAGAAAAGCCATGTCCACACAAACCCTGTTATACTAGCATTAATTCAACTTTATAACAGCAATACTTACATTCTGTCCTTATGTCTGGAACATTCTCTCCATGTTTGTTGGGCTGTCTCCACAGTCTTTGTTGAAAGAGGTTTTTCCAAACAACCTCTGTGATGCCGTTGTTGACACACCTCCATGAATTTCGCCTCACAAGCAAGGTAAATGGCCAATGCCCACATGAAGTACTCAATTATAGGAGTGTGTTCCCATGCTATTGGCTATAGGAATGATAGCACAGCTGTTCTGCATGCAATTAGTAGGTGGGAGACTGCAATTGGTGCACAGGCCACCAACTGCGCATGAGCATTACCTATAAAGGGCTAGCTGCTGCCTATGCAAAACAGATGTATAACCTACATCTGGGAGCGACAGAGAGAGACAAAGAGAGAGAGAGAGATGCAGGTAGATACATCGGGAGCCACATCCAGATACAGATACAGATACAGCCAGCTAGCCAGGCAGTCAGCTAGCCATCTATCCAGCCACACCTTGAAACAAAAGGTAGGTCAAACAAGTAAGCATGCAATGGAATGTAGTAGGGGATATGTAATAGTGGTAAATATGAAGTTCAACAAATATGTCTCAACAACACTTGCTGTACTGATATATTGATGATCATAACCTATGGCCATAGCATCTGCATGTGTCTGCAGTGACATACATTACAGCTCAGGCCCCTGAGCCATCACAGGAAAGGATGGCTAACATATGACTACTACTGGAGTGTGTGTGAACAATACTGACTGTGATACTGCTAGGCCAGCTACTGGGATGTCATAGATATCCATATAGTAATTGTGAATACAAATATGATATACATGTTTGTCTAGAAATATGAGGGACCTATACAGGGTATTTGCATAGTGAAATACTGTTGCAGCTATGTGTGTTGAACTGCATGTGATATACTTAACTCACACCATTCAACTGTCCAGTGTTATGCACACTGACTATATGTGTGTCTCATATTTGTGCTCACTTACTCAAAGAGTTGTGTTATGTCTGGAAAATAATTGGCAACCTGTGGACACCGACATTACAACATTACATCTCCTACTATTTCTTTTGGCTGTTCCTGTTAGGGGTTGCACAGCAGATGATCTGTTTCCATGTCTTCCTGTCCTCTGCATCCTGCTCTGTCACACCAACCACCTGCATGTCTGCTATCAACACATCCATACACCTTATCTTAGGCCTTCCTCTTTTCCTCTTACCTGGCAGCCTCATTCTTTCCCAAATATACTCAGCATACTTATTCATCACATGTCCAAACCAACATAATCATGCCACTATCTGGCTTTGTCCCCAACCTGTCTGACCTAGGCTGACCCCCTAACATGCATGTTCCTAATCCTATGCACCCTCATTCACACACAGTGCAAATCTAAATGTCATTAACTCTGCTATGCCCAGCTCTGACTCCTGCCTTTTTTTCAATGCCACTGTCTACAACCCATATAACAGCTGGTCTCACTACCCTGTTGTAGACCCTCCCTGTCACTCTTAATGGTACAAGTCTGTTACAAATCACTCCTGACACTCCTTTCCATCACCCGCATCCTACCTGTACTCTCTTCTTCACCTCTCCCCCCATACTCCACATTACTCTGAACTGTTGTTCCCGAGTATTTAAACATATCCACCTTTGCAAACTGTACTCCCTGCATCCTCACCATTCTGCTATCCTCCCTCCCATTTACAGACATATATTCTGTCTTAGTCCTGCTGACCATCATTCCCCCCTCTCTAGACCATAACTCCACCTCTCCAGGGTCTCCTCAACCTGTCCCCTGCTCCCATTACAGACCACAATGTCATCTGCAAACAGCAAAATCAACAGGGTCCCCTTCTGATCATGTCTGTCAACCTGTCCATCACCACTACAAAAAAGAAAGGACTCAGAGCTGATCCCTGATGTACTCCCATCTCCACCTTAAATGCACCTGTCACTCCCAATGCAAAACTCACCACTGTCACACTAGCCTTTTACATATCCTGTAGCATTCTTATGGATTCCTCTGCCACTCCTGACCTCCCCATACAATACCACAACTCCTCTCTAGGCATTCTGTCATAAGCTGTTTCTAGGTCCTCAAAGACACAACACAGCTACTTCTGACCGTCTCTGTACATCTCCGTCAACACTCTCAGAGCAAGCATCACATCTGTACTTATCTTCCCTGGCATGAAACCATACTGCTGATCAGTAATCCTCACCACCCTTCTTAACCTAGCTTCTACCACCCTTTACCATTACGTCATGCTGTGACTGATTAATGATATCCCTCTGTAGTTACTACAGCTCTACACACCACCATTATTCTCATAAGCAGTACCAAAACACATTTTCTCCACTCCTCATACATCCTCTCACTTTCCAAGATTACAGTAAACAATCCAGTTGAAAAGACCATTGTCATTTCTCCAAAGCACCTCTGGACCAGCAGCCTTTCCATTCTTAAACCTCTTCATAGCTATCCTTACTTCCTCCTTGACAATCTGTTGCATTTCCTGATTCACCATAACCACATAATCCAACCTCATCTCTCTCTCTCATTCTCCTGATGCAACAGCCCATCAAAGTACTGTTTCCATCTGCTGTACACAATCTCCTCGCTTGGGAGTATGTTTTCCCCATTATCTTTTATCACCCTTACTTGCTGCACATCCTTCCTAGCTATGTGCCTCTGTCTAGCCATTTGGTACATCCTATTCTCCATCCTTGATGTCCAACTTTACATACAACCATTCAGATGGCCCATCCTTAGCATTTGCCACCACTCTCTTTGCCATGCACCCCATCCCCTTATACTCCTGTCTACTTTCTTCATCTGTCTGACAATACCACTTCTCCTTCAACAACCTCTTTCTCTGTATACTCCCCTGTACTCACTCATTACACCAACAGGTCTCCTTGTCTTCCTTCCTCTGTCCAGATGTCACAACAAGCCCCGTTCTACTCATCTCCCTTACTAGTTCAGATATATGTAACCAAACATGTGGTAACTCTTCATTGCCACCCACTGTCTGTCATAACTCTTCCCTGAACTCAACCTCACAATCACCCTTTGTCAGTACACACCATTTGATCTGTGGTACTCCCCTCACACTCCTCCCCCTCTTCTTGATCACCAACAACATCCCACAGGCCAACATTCCATGCTGCCTAACTACACTTTCCCCTGTCACCAGTTTACAGTTTCCAATCCCCTTCAAACAGCCCCACCTGCATAGAGGATAATCCCCCTATGTGCATCTTCCTCCACTCTTGTATGTCACCCTATGCCCCCTGGTCTTGTAAAATATGTATTCACCACCACCATGTCCAACCTCTTTTGCAAACAACAACACCATCTCACCTTCTGCATTTCTTTGCTTAACACCATACCTGCCCATCACTTCTGCATCCCCTCTGTCCCCTTCACCAACTTACCAATTGAAATCTTCTCCAATCACCACTTTCTCACCCTTGGGTACAGTCATCACCACTTCATCCAACCAGTCCAAAGTACATCACTCTTATCCCTCACACATGCAACTAGTGGACCATATGCACTAACAACTGTCATCATTACACCATTAATTCCCAGCAGCATAAACATTGCTCTACCCAACACTGCTATCACTACCAAACACACTCTTGGCATAATGCTCCACTGGATTAACTCCTACACCATTTCCCCTCACATACACACCATGTTAGAACTATTTGTACCAGAGTATGATACACACAGCCATAACCCCCTTCCTTCTGGCCTGTGGCACACACAATATATCCATCTTTCATCTGTCCATCATATCAACTAGCTCAGTACCAATACCAGCCATACATGCAACAGTAAAAATTCCTAGCACTCACTACCATACTCCTAGCCTTTCTCTCTCTTCCTCTCTCTTCCTGCCATAGCAGCATTGCACATCCTCCAGGGTATGACTGTGAATGCAAAGGCTACCCAACTATCAAATGACGTACGTGTGTTACAGCAATATGAAGACAGTGTCACTAATGTTGGCCCATAGCCCACCATGTATGTGCAGCACCCACCAGATGTCCTGCTGTACCAGGTTGACAGGAATTACTGACCAACAAAAGTGTTATGACAGTGTGCCGTACTGACATAGAACAGAAATGTATAGCATTTATTACCTGTGCAGATGTATGCATGTATGGATAGGTGTACCTGGCTGCCTCATAGCACCTGACATGGGATGCAAAACATCACGTAAATGAGCTGTACATGTCATACACATGTGTAATCTTACTGTCTGTGTATCCAACAGTTACACTTCTACAGCTAATGGTTGTTGCAACGCCTCAACACAGACATGGGTACTAGCATAAGCAGGAGTATCATGTAGACATTTTAGAGTTGTTCAACTGTGTTATGACCTCATGTCCATGCCTACTACAAACAGTTATATAACCACCTACATAGATCTATGGCCTCAACAATACCTTACTTGTACAACCTGTCCCACCAAAGTAGAGTAAACCCCTTTGCTGGACAGTAGTAATGCACAAATCACATAATGGGATGCTATATTGACTGTACAGGGAAAAGTAGAAGCAGGCACCAGCTGGCCAGCATGTCAACCTTTGTCTGAATGACCATAGTAGGTCACATGTGTATTACTGTAAGGCTGACTATGAGTACAAATCGGACACATCCACTGAGGGCAACCAGAAGGCCATCTTCACATATGTCTGCAGTCTCAGAGGCAAGAACCCAACACACCCTGTAATGGAGGTCAATCACAGCACATACACACACACCATAGCTACAGCCAACCTGCTGCAGACACATGTAGGCCAAACATCACCTCCCTGCCTTAGCATCAGTATAGGTGGATATGCACACCACACACACCCATACCCTCATAATCATGGATCAGATGCAAACTGTCTACTTAAACATAAAAATAGCAAGTTCCTGTGGGGACTGATAACATTGCTGTCTGCATCCTACAAGAACCCAGACATATGCTTCCAGCTCCATTACACACTGTATGCAAACCAAGCCTGAGCAGCACTGACATTCCATCTGTAAGGAACACGGACACTGTCACCACTCTACACAAATGTGAATGGTTGTTTATGAAATGTACTGGCCCTCAATGGGGGGAACATAATACAACAGGATCAGGAGTACAAATCATGTTCCTACAGTGATGCTGGGTATGGGGTACGATGTGTTTCTATGTAGTGGCTACTGATACCCATTAATCATGTGCTGTCTCTGTAAAGAACTCTGGGCAATGTCTGTGGTCCTGAGATGTGTTTCCCTGTTAATGTCTTTTAGGTGTCATGCAATGCCAGCCGCCCTATTCGGAACAGGAGACTGCAGCCATAACTGAGGCCATCCTGCAGAATCTATGACATCATCTTCAGTCGGTGTTGCCAACATCAGTGGGAGAGGACTGCCTTATGGGATGATATAATCCAAAAAGTCAACACCTTGGGCAACCATGAACGCACATACGATCAGGTCAGGCACAGAGTGACTGACCTGATGCTGTGTGCACAGCAAAGGGCTGCTGCCGTAATGAGGGACTGTGCCACTACTGGTGGGGGGCCAGCCAGACAGGCCCCACTTACAGCAACGGAGGAGCTCCTGGCCAACTTTGGGTTAGCCTCCACATGACCATCTACACAGGAAATATCAGTCGTGGAGGTGGGTGGCACCCAAGCAACAGGTGAGGAGCATCCATGTAAGAAAAACATGCAAGTCAATGTACTGAGATAGCATTACAAATGTGTTCTATAGTCTTTAAATGCATATGCCAATGCAAAATAGAATAGTGAGTGGGGTTTAGTAATGTACACAAGTGCACATCTATGGTGAAGGACAGCGAATTGTGTAATATCATAGTTTATACTTTACCTGTGCATACTTGTAGCATTAATCTTGGACCAATGCCTTTTGTGTATCTGCTGACAATACCTCTCCCTCCCTACTACCTAGGTCCTTCTCATCTACACAAGGTACAGAAGCCTGAAGCCAGTTAGTATGAGATTTTACTGTAGCGGCTCACCACTACCCCAGGCATGTTAAGGTCATGCACGTGGCCATGCACACAACTGTTACACTCAGCAGCCATTTGCCAATATCTGCATGATCACTTTTGGTGGGGTTCACAGTGGATATCACCGGGGCCTATTTGCATGAGATGTCACATATCTGTAGCATACCTCACAAACCTGTCATTGCAGGACATCTGGATAAAGATTGCCAAAATGTGGGGATAAAGGGCAAAGACTGGGGACATACTGTATACATTAGTGTTATACAGTGCATATAAAAGGTGTACACACCTGTTAGAATGCCAGGTATTTGTGATATATGACAATGTGAGCACAATACACAACACCAAATCCAGCCAACCTTTCATGTGACCTATAATCTGTGCAACACAATTGTGAAACAAACAAATCTGTTAGGGGAACAAGTATGTGACATGAAAATTGTCCAAGAAGCTAGATTCATACGTGTGCAAAGGGTAAAGCTCATACTGTGGTGTAGCAGTGTTTGATAAAACCACAGCAGAACATCATATTGGATACACACCTGCCATCAATTATGGACCCTTAGATTAACTGCAAATAACAGTCAGATCATATACCAAGTATATCCTAACACAGACCCACAGTTGCCTGCTATAGCAAAAGCCATGGTTCACATACAGCTTAACATGCTGCAAAGGGATCACATTTTAGAAAGGCATCAACCTGGAGAAGGCTACAGAAACATACTCACAGCCTCACAGCATTGCATATGCCATGCAACACAATGCAGATAGACATCAAAATATGTTCAAGATATGGTGCAACAGTGACAATGTGAAGAAGTTGACATCCCTACATGTATGTTGAGAATACAATGCCAAAAATGTCCAGGGAAGCTGGCAGGAGCTATACAGCAACAGTGAAAGAGTTTCAGACATCTCTGGCAAGTACTGGGTGTGTACTACATGTGACAACAATCTTCCATGGTCTGCACATGTCTTGCCTATAGGGTGTGTTTGGAAGATGGCAGCTGTTCCTCACAACAAACAACATCCAGTCCTGGGTAACGTCTGGACAACAATACATCAGCTTTCCAAAAAGCATGTGTGGAAATGTGTTAAGGTGTTATGAGACCAAGGTTAAACTCTCTTTGTCCACAATTCAGTCATGTTAGTTTGGCCCAATAACAGCGCTGCACAACAGCAGAACAACACTACCCACACAATGAAGCAGGGTGATGGCAGTGTCCTGCTTTTGTGGTTTGCTGTTCACAAGCTTGAACTGGGGCAGCAGCTGATTTGGAGTGTATTATGATTGGTTTCAAACACCGGTCTCCTGTGGCTATTGCTGGTGTCTGCCGCATAGCTGTAGATAGGGAGGAATTCCAACATTGCACACAACAATGGCCCACACCTTACATCCAACTGAACAAAAGGATGACTTCACAAGAACACAATCAACAGTCTACAGTGGTCAATCCTGAGTCCATACCTGAATACAATACACAATCCATGTGGTGCCCTTACGAGCACTGTGCACAGGGGATGGCCTTGCAATCTGACAGATTTGGAGGTGTTTTGCAAGGGAGAGTGTGCAAACATTGCCATGTCAAGATGTGCCATGCTGACACACACCTTCCCAAGAGGACTGAATGCTGTGATTAGATCAACAGGTGCTTTATAGGTTCATAGGTTCATAGGTTCATACTAGGCTATCTGCCCTAGGGCATTTATAAGCCTAGCCAGAGTGTGTTTGGCTTTCGCCACCCATTTTAAATTAATTTTGCTATGCCCTTTTTCGAGGTTAGTATACTGTGCCTCTGTCTAACAGTGACACAGAAGTGATACCCGGGGTAAACCTACTATCTCCCATCCACTCATCAAGATTCCTCTTGAAGAGAGTCAATGAGGGACTCTGCCTAACCTGGACTGGGATTTTATTCCAGAGAGAAGGGAGCCTCTGGGTTATGAATAGTATCAGTTTACAGTGTGCACTCCCATGCAACCCGGCTATTGTACTGATATCATTTACGATATCTTACCCATACCTGATGTGTATGTTCTTCAGTTGGAGTGCACAGGTTATATGTCATACAAAATGGTGGAAATGTTATGGCAATATCACTGCTGTCTCATGTGATCTGTCACAGAATCCTTGCATGTTATAAAGGGTTTGTACACTTACTATATCCACTGTAAGCTTGGGAAGTTGTTTGAGTAACCACCCTTGTTTTCACATACATGTACTGCAGGTTATGACATCTGCAAATAACAATATGACATTAAGTAGGCTCACCAATCCACTGGTCAAACCAGTAATATATCAGTCAAACATAGGAAGTATGAGCAGCAGACAGGAAATATGATCCAAATATCTAGATATTCTTGGAAACACTGTACAGTTGGTAGGTATGTTCTGCAGGTTTAGACACAGTGCTATACAAGTGATCAGCAGTAATGTTTACATGGGTGCAGTGTGTTTTAGGTGTAGGCTCACCACCAACTAAAAACACTCACATATCCCAGTGGTGTAAATTAGTAGTAACAGTAAGTTGAAAGGTATGCACTGCATGATGTTGAGGGCCTGTCTAGAGTGTGTCTGTTTTGGTCTGAGTGTGTGTCATGACTGTCATCTGTTGTCTTATGTGAGATCTGTGGAATGCCTCTGGGGCACCTCACATGTGTGAGTGAGTGTGTGTACCAGCAAACCTTATAGTGCCAATAGTAATGTACATATGTTGTCCTTTCCTCACAGGTAGACATGGTGGTCACAGTCCTTGCTGCTGTGTAAGTGATGTTTGTTTGGTGACACCATGATGACACTTGTAGTGAGGTACAGGTAGGGTTGTCAGGGGCTGCACCTGTGTCATCGGTTAGCATCCCACCTTTGTCAACCCCATCCCCACACACAGTCGCAATGCTTACACATTCCCCATCACCAGTAGCCACAACTGGACAGCTGGGTGCTGGCACAGAACATGCAAGTGTGGTGACTATGGAAAGTGAGCACCCAGGCACTAGCCATAGCCAGAGTGCTGGCGAGGTCCCACACAGCCAGGTGGGCAGGGGTGCTCGGAGGAAGATAACTACTCATGCAGTTCATGTTGAAAGTGCCACTGCTGCAGTAACCAGGCACATGTTTTGAGCCATAATGGATACAAAGGCACATAATGAAAGTAACACCAGACAAGTGTGTAGGCTAGTGGAAGAACATCTCCCTGGTGCCCGTGGTGAATTGCGTGAACTTATTGCAGTCAGGGGTGAGGGCAATGACATTGCAGATAGATGGTGGGGTGAGGTTGTGGCACTCCTCCACCACGGAGTATCTGTGCTTGAATGTTTGGTGGAGAGGAGGTAGCAGCCACGTGGATGTACCTCAGCACCCTGATCAGCTGGGGGGGTCCACATGGCTATGCACCATCACACTCCAGTAGGGGCAGTAACATCAGCACTACTGAGGGTGGTGTACTGTCCATGCCAAGATGTGGCAGGCCATGGGCATGTGGTCCTGTCCGGTCCCAACAGGGATGTGGATCCAGCAGACATCAGTCACCATCAGGGAGCAGTACTGTCTCTGGCCTTGTCCCTGGTGGTGCCAGTGATACACCTGGCAGGTCCAGTTCCCTTGTCCATGGCCAGGGATAGTGAACTGTACACCCTGCCATGTATGGCCCACAGTTGTCCAAAAAACATCAGAGTAGGGCAACCACATGGCTTGACTGTGTGCATGCAAACAGACACACACACACACACACACACACACACACACACACACACACACACACACACACACACACACACACACACACACACACACACACACACACACACACACACACACACACACACACACACACACACACACACACACATTGCAATCAGAAAAGGTCACCTCCACACACATGCATCACACCTGCACAGACCATGTCATTCCCACACCCCAAACACACACCCATAATGTAAACCAAATGGCGCAGCCTAGGCCTCTGGCAAAACCACACAACACCTGTGCATATGATGAAACATGTACCAGATCCCTGCCATCCAAACCATCAATGCTGGGACATGCAAATATGGGTCTGATGCACAGGGTGAACTTACTAAATTGTAGCTATGTAATGCTGTGTAAGGTGCTGTCATTTGGCATTTGTATGGGGTACACATCAGAGTGTGTGTACAGTTTCAGCCATTATGCATTAATGTTATTAGTAATGTTGAGTGAATGTGTTCTCACATGCTGTATCCTGTTTGTGTTCTAAGCATCTGTGAGTCACCAGGATGTGGCCCTGCAGCAAGACCAAGGGGTATGGCAGTGTGGTAACACATCAAACATGTCATAGGCAAGGAACAGCTGTATCTGCACTGATTTCCCAGGTCTGTATAACAGTGATTGCATATGCCTCACAGCTTATAGGGCTTAGGGTTGTATAGAGGTATATGGTGACTGACATCATCTGTTGTACAGTGGGATAATAGTAAGTGTAGTGGGTTGGACACACCTCTGTTTGCTAATAACCACACCCCCAAAGGATATTCATCAACCAAACACACTGAGATTACTACACACACACACACACACACACACACACACACACACACACACACACACACACACACACACACACACACACACACACACACACACACACACACACACACACACAGGATCCACATCAAGTTGTGGCACCACTGTGTTATGCAGTTATGGTCACTGGCACATAACTACTAGTGTGAGGAGTGTAACAAGGTACCTGTATGGTGAAGAATATCATGTGTCCTTGTGAGGAATGGCAATTGTGGGTGTAAAAGGCCACTGTACACATTGATTGGACTACTGAGGTGAGGGCACAGGGTAACCATGGCCTTTTACTTGCTGGATAACACACACTTAGTCAGGAAATATAACACATCAAGGAACCTTCTGATGTCACTGGCACTGTTGTAGTCAAGTGGTCAACAGACAGCTAACTGTCAACCTGTGTTCCCCATTCTGTTACAACAACATCACTGTTCAGTGTACTGCCAGCAATGTATTACTTCATGTGAGCCATGGTCTTCCCAGAGGTAATGGTAGCACATCTCCTGGCATTGAGCTAATGTCCAAGGTTCTGACAACAGTCATAGGTCTCAGAGAGGCCTTTGTGCATGATGTCAATATCACATGGGGGATAATGATAGCACCCACCTTGCAGTTCTATGCAAAAACCCCAAAAATGGGTGGGTCCAGCAGGATTTCTACACCTTTTTGGCAGCACCATACCTGCCCATCACTTCTGCATCCCCTCTGTCCCTTCACCAACTTACCAATTGAAATCTTCTCCAATCACCACTTTCTCACCCTTGGGTACAGTCATCACCACTTCATCCAACCAGTCCAAGTACATCACTCTTATCCCTCACATGCAACTAGTGGACCATATGCACTAACAACTGTCATCATTACACCATTAATTCCCAGCAGCATAAACATTGCTCTACCCAACACTGCTATCACTACCAAACACACTCTTGGCATAATGCTCCACTGGATTAACTCCTACACCATTTCCCCTCACATACACACCATGTTAGAACTATTTGTACCAGAGTATGATACACACAGCCATAACCCCCTTCCTTCTGGCCTGTGGCACACACAATATATCCATCTTTCATCTGTCCATCATATCAACTAGCTCAGTACCAATACCAACCATACATGCAACAGTAAAAATTCCTAGCACTCACTACCATACTCCTAGCCTTTCCTCTCTCTTCCTCTCTCTTCCTGCCATAGCAGCATTGCACATCCTCCAGGGTATGACTGTGAATGCAAAGGCTACCCAACTATCAAATGACGTACGTGTGTTACAGCAATATGAAGACAGTGTCACTAATGTTGGCCCATAGCCCACCATGTATGTGCAGCACCCACCAGATGTCCTGCTGTACCAGGTTGACAGGAATTACTGACCAACAAAAGTGTTATGACAGTGTGCCGTACTGACATAGAACAGAAATGTATAGCATTTATTACCTGTGCAGATGTATGCATGTATGGATAGGTGTACCTGGCTGCCTCATAGCACCTGACATGGGATGCAAAACATCACGTAAATGAGCTGCACATGTCATACACATGTGTAATCTTACTGTCTGTGTATCCAACAGTTACACTTCTACAGCTAATGGTTGTTGCAACGCCTCGACACAGACATGGGTACTAGCATAAGCAGGAGTATCATGTAGACATTTTAGAGTTGTTCAACTGTGTTATGACCTCATGTCCATGCCTACTACAAACAGTTATATGACCACCTACATAGCTCTATGGCCTCAACAATACCTTACTTGTACAACCTGTCCCACCAAAGTAGAGTAAACCCCTTTGCTGGACAGTAGTAATGCACAAATCACATAATGGGATGCTATATTGACTGTACAGGGAAAAGTAGAAGCAGGCACCAGCTCGCCAGCATGTCAACCTTTGTCTGAATAACCATAGTAGGTCACATGTGTATTACTGTAAGGCTGACTATGAGTACAAATCGGACACATCCACTGAGGGCAACCAGAAGGCCATCTTCACATATGTCTGCAGTCTCAGAGGCAAGAACCCAACACACCCTGTAATGGAGGTCAATCACAGCACATACACACACACCATAGCTACAGCCAACCTGCTGCAGACACATGTAGGCCAAACATCACCTCCCTGCCTTAGCATCAGTATAGGTGGATATGCACACCACACACACCCATACCCTCATAATCATGGATCAGGTGCAAACTGCCTACTTAAACATAAAAATAGCAAGTTCCCTTGGGGACTGATAACATTGCTGTCTGCATCCTACTAGAACCCAGACATATGCTTCCAGCTCCATTACACACTGTATGCAAGCCAAGCCTGAGCAGCACTGACATTCCATCTGTAAGGAACACGGACACTGTCACCACTCTACACAAATGTGAATGGTTGTTTATGAAATGTACTGGCCCTCAATGGGGGGAACATAATACAACAGGATCAGGAGTACAAATCATGTTCCTACAGTGATGCTGGGTATGGGGTACGATGTGTTTCTATGTAGTGGCTACTGATACCCATTAATCATGTGCTGTCTCTGTAAAGAACTCTGGGCAATGTCTGTGGTCCTGAGATGTGTTTCCCTGTTAATGTATTTTAGGTGTCATGCAACGCCAGCCGCCCTATTCGGAACAGGAGACTGCAGCCATAACTGAGGCCATCCTGCAGAATCTATGACATCATCTTCAGTCAGTGTTGCCAACATCAGTGGGAGAGGACTGCCTTATGGGATGATATAATCCAAAAAGTCAACACCTTGGGCAACCATGAACGCACATATGATCAGGTCAGGCACAGAGTGACTGACCTGATGCTGTGTGCCCAGCAAAGGGCTGCTGCCATAATGAGGGACTGTGCCACTACTGGTGGGGGGCCAGCCAGACAGGCCCCACTTACAGGAACAGAGGAGCTCCTGGCCAACTTTGGGGTAGCCTCCACATGACCATCTACACAGGAAATATCAGTCATGGAGGTGGGTGGCACCCAAGCAACAGGTGAGGAGCATCCATGTAAGAAAAACATGCAAGTCAATGTACTGAGATAGCATTACAAATGTGTTCTATAGTCTTTAAATGCATATGCCAATGCAAAATAGAATAGTGAGTGGGGTTTAGTAATGTACACAAGTGCACATCTATGGTGAAGGACAGCGAATTGTGTAATATCATAGTTTATACTTTACCTGTGCATACTTGTAGCATTAATCTTGGACCAATGCCTTTTGTGTATCTGCTGACAATACCTCTCCCTCCCTACTACCTAGTTCCTTCTCATCTACACAAGGTACAGCAGCCTGAAGCCAGTTAGTATGAGATTTTACTGTAGTGGCTCACCACTACCCCAGGCATGTTAAGGTCATACATGTGGCCATGCACACAACTGTTACACTCAGCAGCCATTTGCCAATATCTGCATGATCACTTTTGGTGGGGTTCACAGTGGATATCGCCAGGGCCTATTTGCATGAGATGTCACATATCTGTAGCATACCTCACAAACCTGTCATTGCAGGACATCTGGATAAAGATTGCCAAAATGTGGGGATAAAGGGCAAAGACTGGGGACATACTGTATACATTAGTGTTATACAGTGCATATAAAAGGTGTACACACCTGTTAGAATGCCAGGTATTTGTGATATATGACAATGTGAGCACAATACACAACACCAAATCCAGCCAACCTTTCATGTGACCTATAATCTGTGCAACACAATTGTGAAACAAACAAATCTGTTAGGGGAACAAGTATGTGACATGAAAATTGTCCAAGAAGCTAGATTCATATGTGTGCAAAGGGTAAAGCTCATACTGTGGTGTAGCAGTGTTTGATAAAACCACAGCAGAACATCATATTGGATACACACCTGCCATCAATTATGGACCCTTAGATTAACTGCAAATAACAGTCAGATCATATACCAAGTATATCCTAACACAGACCCACAGTTGCCTGCTATAGCAAAAGCCATGGTTCACATACAGCTTAACATGCTGCAAAGGGATCACATTTTAGAAAGGCATCAGCCTGGAGAAGGCTACAGAAACATACTCACAGCATTGCATATGCCATGCAACACAATGCAGATAGACATCAAAATATGTTCAAGATATGGTGCAACAGTGACAATGTGAAGAAGTTGACATCCCTACATGTATGTTGAGAATACAATGCCAAAAATGTCCAGGGAAGCTGGCAGGAGCTATACAGCAACAGTGAAAGAGTTTCAGACATCTCTGGCAAGTACTGGGTGTGTACTACATGTGACAACAATCTTCCATGGTCTCCACATGTCTTGCCTATAGGGTGTGTTTGGAAGATGGCAGCTGTTCCTCACAACAAACAACATCCAGTCCTGGGTAACGTCTGGACAACAATACATCAGCTTTTCAAAAAACATGTGTGGAAATGTGTTAAGGTGTTATGAGACCAAGGTTAAACTCTCTTTGTCCACAATTCAGTCATGTTAGTTTGGCCCAATAACAGCGCTGCACAACAGCAGAACAACACTACCCACACAATGAAGCAGGGTGATGGCAGTGTCCTGCTTTTGTGGTTTGCTGTTCACAAGCTTGAACTGGGGCAGCAGCTGATTTGGAGTGTATTATGATTGGTTTCAAACACCGGTCTCCTGTGGCTATTGCTGGTGTCTGCCGCATAGCTGTAGATAGGGAGGAATTCCAACATTGCACACAACAATGGCCCACACCTTACATCCAACTGAACAAAAGGGTGACTTCACAAGAACACAATCAACAGTCTACAGTGGTCAATCCTGAGTCCATACCTGAATACAATACGCAATCCATGTGGTGCCCTTACGAGCATTGTGCACAGGGGATGGCCTTGCAATTTGACAGATTTGGAGGTGTTTTGCAAGGGAGAGTGTGCAAACATTGCCATGTCAAGATGTGCCATGCTGACACACACCTTCTCAAGAGGACTGAATGCTGTGATTAGATCAACAGGTGCTTTATAGGTTCATAGGTTCATAGGTTCATACTAGGCTATCTGCCCTAGGGCATTTATAAGCCTAGCCAGAGTGTGTTTGGCTTTCGCCACCCATTTTAAATTAATTTTGCTATGCCCTTTTTCGAGGTTAGTATACTGTGCCTCTGTCTAACAGTGACACAGAAGTGATACCCGGGGTAAACCTACTATCTCCCATCCACTCATCAAGATTCCTCTTGAAGAGAGTCAATGAGGGACTCTGCCTAACCTGGACTGGGATTTTATTCCAGAGTGAAGGGAGCCTCTGGGTTATGAATAGTATCAGTTTACAGTGTGCACTCCCATGCAACCCAGCTATTGTACTGATATCATTTACGATATCTTACCCATACCTGATGTGTATGTTCTTCAGTTGGAGTGCACAGGTTATATGTCATACAAAATGCTGGAAATGTTATGGCAATATCACTGCTGTCTCATGTGATCTGTCACAGAATCCTTGCATGTTATAAAGGGTTTGTACACTTACTATATCCACTGTAAGCTTGGGAAGTTGTTTGAGTAACCACCCTTGTTTTCACCTACATGTACTGCAGGTTATGACATCTGCAAATAACAATATGACATTAAGTAGGCTCACCAATCCACTGGTCAAACCAGTAATATATCAGTCAAACATAGGAAGTATGAGCAGCAGACAGGAAATATGATCCAAATATCTAGATATTCTTGGAAACTCTGTACAGTTGGTAGGTATGTTCTGCAGGTTTAGACACAGTGCTATACAAGTGATCAGCAGTAATGTTTACATGGGTGCAGTGTGTTCTAGGTGTAGGCTCACCACCAACTAAAAACACTCACATATCCCAGTGGTGTAAATTAGTAGTTGAAAGGTATGCACTGCATGATGTTGAGGGCCTGTCTAGAGTGTGTCTGTTTTGGTCTGAGTGTGTGTCATGACTGTCATCTGTTGTCTTATGTGAGATCTGTGGAATGTCTCTGGGGCACCTCACATGTGTGAGTGAGTGTGTGTACCAGCAAACCTTATAGTGCCAATAGTAATGTACATATGTTGTCCTTTCCTCACAGGTAGACATGGTGGTTGCAGTCCTTCCTGCTGTGTAAGTGATGTTTGTTTGGTGACACCATGATGACACTTGTAGTGAGGTGCAGGTAGGGTTGTCAGGGGCTGCACCTGTGTCATCGGTTAGCATCCCACCTTTGTCAACCCCATCCCCACACACAGACTCAATGCTTACACATTCCCCATCACCAGTAGCCACAACTGGACAGCTGGGTGCTGGCACAGAACATGCAAGTGTGGTGACTATGGAAAGTGAGCACCCAGGCACTAGCCATAGCCAGAGTGCTGGCGAGGTCCCACACAGCCAGGTGGGCAGGGGTGCTCGGAGGAAGATAACTGCTCATGCAGTTCATGTTGAAAGTGCCACTGCTGCAGTAACCAGGCACATGTTTTGAGCCATAATGGATACAAAGGCACATAATGAAAGTAACACCAGACAAGTGTGTAGGCTAGTGGATGAACATCTCCCTGGTGTCCGTGGTGAATTGCGTGAACTTATTGCAGTCAGGAGTGAGGGCAATGAGATTGCAGATAGATGGTGGGGTGAGGTTGTGGCACTCCTCCACCATGGAGTATCTGTGCACGAATGTTTGGTGGAGAGGAGGTAGCAGCCACGTGGACGTACCTCAGCACCCTGATCAGCTGGGGGGTCCACATGGCTATGCACCATCACACTCCAGTAGGGGCAGTAACATCAGCACTACTGAGGGTGGTGTACTGTCCATGCCAAGATGTGGCAGGCCATGGGCATGTGGTCCTGTCCGGTCCCAACAGGGATGTGGATCCAGCAGACATCAGTCACCATCAGGGAGCAGTACTGTCTCTGGCCTTGTCCCTGGTGGTGCCAGTGATACACCTGGCAGGTCCAGTTCCCTTGTCCATGGCCAGGGATAGTGAACTGTACACCCTGCCATGTATGGCCCACAGCTGTCCAAAAAACATCAGTGTAGGGCAACCACATGGCTTGACTGTGTGCATGCAAACAGACACACACACACACACACACACACACACACTCACACACACACACACACACACACACACACACACACACACACATGCACACACACACACAGACACACACACACACACACACACACACACACACACACATTGCAATCAGAAAAGGTCAGCTCCACACACATGCATCACACCTGCACAGGCCATGTCATTCCCACACCCCAAACACACACACATAATGTCAACCAAATGGCGCAGCCTAGGCCTCTGGCAAAACCACACAACACCTGTGCATATGATGAAACATGTACCAGATCCCTGCCATCCAAACCATCAATGCTGGGACATGCAAATATGGGTCTGATGCACAGGGTGAACTTACTAAATTGTAGCTATGTAATGCTGTGTAAGGTGCTGTCATTTGGCATTTGTATGGGGTACACATCAGAGTGTGTGTACAGTTTCAGCCATGATGCATTAATGTTATTAGTAATGTTGAGTGAATGTGTTCTCACATGCTGTATCCTGTTTGTGTTCTAGGCATCTGTGAGTCACCAGGATGTGGCCCTGCAGCAAGACCAAGGGGTATGGCAGTGTGGTAACACATCACACATGTCATAGGCAAGGTACAGCTGTATCTGCACTGATTTCCCAGGTCTGTATAACAGTGATTGCATATGCCTCACAGCTTATAGGGCTTAGGGTTGTATAGAGGTATATGGTGACTGACATCATCTGTTGTACAGTGGGAGAATGGTAAGTGTAGTGGGTTGGACAGACCTCCGTTTGCTAATAACCACACCTCCAGAGGATATTCATCAACCAAACACACTAAGATTACTATACACACACACACACACACACACACACACACACACACACACACACACACACACACACACACACACACACACACACACACACACACACACACACACACACAGGATCCCCATCAAGTTGTGGCACCACTGTGTTATGCAGTTATGGTCACTGGCACATAACTACTAGTGTGAGGAGTGTAACAAGGTACCTGTATGGTGAAGAATATCATGTGTCCTTGTGAGGAATGGCAATTGTGGGTGTAAAAGGCCACTGTACACATTGATTGGACTACTGAGGTGAGGGCACAGGGTAACCATGGCCTTTTACTTGCTGGATAACACACACTTAGTCAGGAAATATAACACATCAAGGAGCCTTCTGATGTCACTGGCACTGTTGTGGTCAAGTGGTCAACAGACAGCTAACTGTCAACCTGTGTTCCCCATTCTGTTATAACAATGTCACTGTTCAGTGTACTGCCAGCAATGTATTACTTCATGTGAGCCATGGTCTTCCCAGAGGTAATGGCAGCACATCTCCTGGCATTGAGCTAATGTCCAAGGTTCTGACAACAGTCATAGGTCTCAGAGAGGCCTTTGTGCATGATGTCAACATCACATGGGGGATAATGATAGCACCCACCTTACAGTTCTATGCAAACATTGTCAGCCAGGGTGCCTTTGTGTTGGCCTGCACCTCAGAGGTGTAGATCCCAAACATGAGAGGACACATGTCTACAAACTGTGGGACTCCACTCATGTCTGGTCATCAGTTTGACATGGACTCCACTGCATTCGCACTGTGATTTCTATCTGTGAGGCAGTTTGCAAAACAACTAGTGATATAGGGGTTGATGCCTAGCCGAGTGTGTTTGTGTATGATTCCTGAGTGGAGAGTGGTCTTTGAGTATTAGAAGAGCTGCCTATCTTGTTACCTATTCCATACTGTCACATAGTCATTGCACATGGAACAACACTTTTAGGGCTGTAGATTGCCTACATCTACCTCTACAGTGGTTGATAACTGTTGGCCTTGTAATGTGGACGTTGGGACATATACTAGT